>NW_022161270.1:0-212136 GCF_008728515.1 Papio anubis | reverse complement strand
AAAGCTTCAACACCAAAAATACCTTGCTAACATATCCCCCATGAAACCAAAGACAGGAAGTCAGCTTCAAATAAAAACTCTGCAGAAATCCTTGACTCTGTGAAAACATCCAGAAAATAAGTCTATCAACTGTACTCAATTGACACTGCAGTTAAAGGAACGCCCACACACAGAGATGAGAAAGAAACAACACAAAAATTTTGGTGACTCAAATGGCCAGGGTATCTCATGTCCTCCAAATGATACACCAGTTCTCCAACAGTTCTTAATCAGGCTGAACTGCTTGAAATAACAGAAATAGAATTTAAGAATAAGAATAGGAATGAAGACTATTGAAATTCAGGAGAATGGCAAAACCCAATCCAAGGGAACTAAGAATCACAATAAAATAAGACAGGAGCTGAAGGACACAATACTCAATATAAAAAGGAAGCTAGGGGGCAGAGCAAGATGGCCAAATAGGAACAGCTCCAGTCTCCAGCTCCCAGCACGACCGACACAGAAGACGGGTGATTTCTGCATTTTCAACTGAGGTACCGGGTTCATCTCACTAGGGAGTGCCGGACAATAGGTGCTGGTCAGCTGCTGCAGCCTGACCAGTGACAGCTGAAGCAGGGCGAGGCATTGCCTCACCTGGGAAGTGCAAGGGGAAAGGGAATCCCTTTTCCTAGCCAGGGGAACTGAGACACACAACACCTGGAAAATCGGGTAACTCCCACCCCAATACTGTGCTTTACCAAGGGTCTTAGCAAATGGCACACCAGGAGATTATATCCCACACCTGGCCGGGAGGGTCCCACGCCCACGGAGCCTCCCTCATTGCTAGCACAGCAGTCTGCGATCTAACGGCAAGGCAGCAGCGAGGCTGGGGGAGGGGCGCCCGCCATTGCTGATGCTTGAGTAGGTAAACAAAGCCGCTGGGAAGCTCGAACTGGGTGGAACCCACAGCAGCTCAAAGAGGCCTGCCTGTCTCTGTAGACTCCACCTCTGGGGACAAGGCACAGCTAAACAAATAAACAAAAAGCAGCAGAAATCTCTGCAGACGCAAACGACCCTGTCTGACAGCTTTGAAGAGAGCAGTGGATCTCCCAACACGGAGGTTGAGATCTGAGAACGGACAGACTGCCTGCTCAAGTGGGTCCCTATCCCTGAGTAGCCTAACTGGGAGACATCCCCCACTAGGGGCAGACCAACACCCCACACCTCATATGGTGGGGTACACCCCTGAGATGAAGCTTCCAAAGCAAGAATCAGACAGGTACACTTGCTGTTCAGCAATATTCTATCTTCTGCAGCCTCTGCTGCTGATACCCAGGCAAACAGGGTCTGGAGTGGACCTCAAGCAATCTCCAACAGACCTACAGCTGAGGGTCCTGACTCTTAGAAGGAAAACTAACAAACAGGAAGGACACCCACACCAAAACCCCATCAGTAAGTCACCATCATCAAAGACCAGAGGCAGATAAAACCACAAAGATGGGGAAAAAGCAGGGCAGAAAAGCTGGAAATTCAAAAAATAAGAGTGCATCTCCCCCCCCAAAGGAATGCAGCTCATCGCCAGCAACGGATCAAAGCTGGACGGAGAATGACTTTGACAAGTTGAGAGAAGAAGGCTTCAGTCCATCAAACTTCTCAGAGCTAAAGGAGGAATTATGTACCCAGTGCAAAGAAACTAAAAATCTTGAAAAAAGAATGGAAGAATGGATAACTAGAATAATCAATGCAGAGAAGGCCATAAATGAACTGACAGAGATAAAAACCATGACATGAGAAATACATGACAAATGCATAAGCTTCAGTAACCGACTCGATCAGCTGGAAGAAAGAGTATCAGTGATTGAGGATCAAATGAATGAAATGAAGTGAGAAGAGAAGTCTAAAGAAAAAAGAAGAAAAAGAAATGAACAAAGCCTTCAAGAAGTATGGGATTATGTGAAAAGATCAAATCTACATCTGATTGGCATGCCTGAAAGTGAGGGGGGAAATGGAACCAAGTTGGAAAACACTCTTCACGATATCATCCAGGAGAGCTTCCCCAACCTAGTAAGGCAGGTCAACATTCAAATTCAGGAAATACAGAGAATGCCACAAAGATACTCCTCGAGAAGAGCAACTCCAAGACACATAATTGTCAGATTCACCAAAGTTGAAATGAAGGAAAAACTGTTAAGGGCAGCCAGAGAGAAAGGTCAGGTTACCCACAAAGGGAAGCCCATCAGACTAACAGCAGATCTCTCGGCAGAAACTCTACAAGCCAGAAGACAGTGGGGGCCAATATTCAACATTCTTAAAGAAAAGAATTTTAAACCCAGAATTTCATATCCAGCCAAACTAAGTTTCATAAGTGAAGGAGAAATAAAATCCTTTACAGATAAGCAAATGCTTAGAGATTTTGTCACCACCAGGCCTGCCTTACAAGAGACCCTGAAGGAAGCACTAAACATGGAAAGGAACAACTGGTACCAGCCAATGCAAAAACATGCCAAAATGTAAAGACCATCGACGCTAGGAAGAAACTGCATCAAGTAACAAGCAAAATAACCAGTAAATATCATAATGACAGGATCAAGTTCACACATAACAATATTAATGTAAATGGACTAAATTGTCCAATTAAAAGACACAGACTGGTAAACTGGATAAAGATTCAGGACCCATCAGTTTGCTGCATTCAGGAGACCCATCTCACATGCAGAGACACACATAGGCTCAAAATAAAGGAATGGAGGAAGATCTACCAAGCAAATGGAGAACAAAAAAAAGCAGGGGTTGCAATCCTAGTCTCTGATAAAGCAGACTTTAAACCATCAAAGATCAAAAGAGACAAAGAAGGCCATTACATAATGGTAAAGGGATCAATTCAACAGGAAGAGCTAACTATCCTAAATATATATGCACCCAATACAGGAGCACCCAGATTCATAAAGCAAGTCCTTAGAGACTTACAAAGAGACTTAGACTCCCATACAATAATAATGGGAGACTTCAACACTCCACTGTCAACATTAGACAGATCAACAAGACAGAAAGTTAACAAGGATATCCAGGAATTGAACTCATCTCTGCACCAAGTGGACCTAATAGACATCTACAGGACTCTCCACCCCAAATCAACAGAATATACATTCTTCTCAGCACCACATCGTACTTACTCCAAAATTGACCACGTAATTGGAAGTAAAGCACTCCTCAGCAAATGTACAAGAACAGAAATTATAACAAACTGTCTCTCAGACCACAGTGCAATCAAACTAGAACTCAGGATTAAGAAACTCAATCAAAACCGCTCAACTACATGGAAACTGAACAACCTGCTCCTGAATGACTACTGGGTACATAACGAAATGAAGGCAGAAATAAAGATGTTCTTTGAAACCAATGAGAACAAAGATACAACATACCAGAATCTCTGGGACACATTTAAAGCAGTGTGTAGAGGGAAATTTATAGCACTAAATGCCCACAAGAGAAAGCAGGAAAGATCAAAAATTGACACTCTAACATCGCAATTAAAAGAACTAGAGAAGCAAGAGCAAACACATTCCAAAGCTAGCAGAAGGCAAGAAATAACTAAGATCAGAGCAGAACTGAAGGAGATAGAGACACAAAAAACCCTCCAAAAAATCAATGAATCCAGGAGTTGGTTTTTTGAAAAGATCAACAAAATTGACAGACTGCTAGCAAGACTAATAAAGAAGAAAAGAGAGAAGAATCAAATAGACACAGTAAAAAATGATAAAGGGGATATCACCACTGACCCCACAGAAATACAAACTACCATCAGAGAATACTATAAACACCTCTACGCAAATAAACTAGAAAATCTAGAAGAAATGGATAATTTCCTGGACACTTACACTCTCCCAAGACTAAACCAGGAAGAAGTTGAATCCCTGAATAGACCAATAGCAGGCTCTGAAATTGAGGTAATAATTAATAGCCTACCAACCAAAAAAAGTCCAGGACCAGATGGATTCACAGCTGAATTCTACCAGAGGTACAAGGAGGAGCTGGTACCATTCCTTCTGAAACTATTCCAATCAATAGAAAAAGAGGGAATCCTCCCTAACTCATTTTATGAGGCCAACATCATCCTGATACCAAAGCCTGGCAGAGACACAACAAAAAAAAGAGAATTTTAGACCAATATCCCTGATGAATATCGATGCAAAAATCCTCAATAAAATACTGGCAAACCAAATCCAGCAGTACATCAAAAAGCTTATCCACCATGATCAAGTGGGCTTCATCCCTGGGATGCAAGGCTGGTTCAACATATGCAAATCAATAAATGTAATACAGCATATAAACAGAACCAAAGACAAAAACCACATGATTATCTTAATAGATGCAGAAAAGGCCTTTGACAAAATTCAATAGCCCTTCATGCTAAAAACACTCAATAAATTCGATATGGATGGAACATATCTCAAAATAATAAGAGTATTTATGACAAACCCACAGCCAATATCATACTGAATGGGAAAAAACTGGAAGCATTCCCTTTGAAAACTGGCACAAGACAGGGATGCCCTCTCTCACCACTCCTATTCAACATAGCGTTTGAAGTTCTGGCTAGGGCAATCAGGCAAGAGAAAGAAATCAAGGGTATTCGGTTAGGAAAAGAAGAAGTCAAATTGTCCCTCTTTGCAGATGACATGATTGTATATTTAGAAAACCCCATCATCTCAGCCCATAATCTCCTTAAGCTGATAAGCAACTTCAGCAAAGTCTCAGGATACAAAATTAATGTGCAAAAATCACAAGCATTCTTATACACCAGTAACAGACAGAGCCAAATCATGAATGAACTTCCATTCACAATTGCTTCAAAGAGAATAAAATACCTAGGAATCCAACTTACAAGGGATGTAAAGGACCTCTTCAAGGAGAACTACAAACCACTGCTCAGTGAAATAAAAGAGGACACAAACAAATGGAAGAACATACCATGCTCATGGATAGGAAGAATCAATATCGTGAAAATGGCCATACTGCCCAAGGTAATTTATAGATTCAATGCCATCCCCATCAAGCTACCAATGGGTTTCTTCACAGAATTGGAAAAAACTGCTTTAAAGTTCATATGGAACCAAAAAAGAGCCCGCATTGCCAAGACAATCCTAAGTCAAAAGAACAAAGCTGGAGGCATCATGCTACCTGACTTAAAACTATACTACAAGGCTACAGTAACCAAAACAGCATGGTACTGGTACCAAAACAGAGATACAGACCAATGGGACAGAATAGAGTCCTCAGAAATAATACCACACATCTACCGTCATCTGATCTTTGACAAACCTGACAAAAACAAGAAATGGGGAAAGGATTCCCTATTTAATAAATGGTGCTGGGAAAATTGGCTAGCCATAAGTAGAAAGCTGAAACTGGATCCTTTCCTTGCTCCTTATGCAAAAATTAATTCAAGATAGATTAGAGACTTAAATGTTAGACCTAATACCATAAAAACCTTAGAAGAAAACCTAGGTAATACCATTCAGGACATAGGCATGGGCAAAGACTTCATGTCTAAAACACCAAAAGCAATGGCAACAAAAGCCAAAATTGACAAATGGGATCTAATTAAACTAAAGAGCTTCTGCACAGCAAAAGAAACTACCATCACAGTGTACAGGCAACCTACAGAATGGGAGAAAATTTTTGCAATCTACTCATCTGACAAAAGGCTAATATCCAGAACCTACAAAGAACTCAAACAAATTTACAAGAAAAAAACAAACAACCCCATCAAAAAGTGGGCAAAGGATATGAACAGACATTTCTCAAAAGAAGACATTCATACAGCCAACAGACACATGAAAAAATGCTCATCATCACTGGCCATCAGAGAAATGCAAATCAAAACCACAATGAGATACCATCTCACACCATTTAGAATGGCGATCATTAAAAAGTCAGGAAACAACAGGTGCTGGAGAGGCTATGGAGAAATAGGAGCACTTTTACACTGTTGTTGGGATTGTAAACTAGTTCAACCATTATGGAAAACAATATGGTGAATCCTCAAGGATCTAGAACTAGAAGTAACATATGACCCAGCCATCCCATTACTGGGCATATACCCAAAGGATTATAAATCATGCTGCTATAAAGACACATGCACATGTATGTTCATTGCGGCACTATTCACAATAGCAAAGACTTGGAATCAACCCAAATGTCCATCAGTGACAGACTGGATTAAGAAAATGTGGCACATATACACCATGGAATACTATGTAGCTATAAAAAAGGATGAGTTTGTGTCCTTTGTAGGGACGCGGATGCGGCTGGAAACCATCATTCTCAGAAAACTATCACAAGAACAGAAAACCAAACACCGCATGTTCTCACTCATAGGTGGGAACTGAACAATGAGATCACTTGGACTTGGGAAGGGGAACATCACACACCGGGGCCTATAGTGGCGAGTGGGGAGGGATTGCACTGGGAGTTATACCTGATGTAAATGACGAGTTGATGGGTGCTGACGAGTTGATGGGTGCAGCACACCAACATGGCACAAGTATACATATGTAACAAACCTGCACATTATGCACATGTACCCTAAAACTTAAAGTATAATAAAAATAAATAAAAATAAATAAATAAATAAATAAAAATAAAATAAAAAGGAAGCTAACAGATCTGACAGAATTAAAAAACACAATATAAGAATTTCACAATGCAATCACAAGTATTGACAGCAGAATAGACCAAGCTAAGGAAATAATTTCAGAACTTGAAGACTGGCTCCCTGAACTAAGACAGTCAGAAAAAAAAGGAATGAACAAATCTTCTGTTAAGTATGAGATTATGTAAAGAGGCCAGATCTACAAATTGCTGGCATCCCTGAAAGGGAGGGGAAGAAAGAAAACAACTTGGAAAACATATTTCAGGAATCATTCATGAAACCTTGCTAAAGAGGCCAAAAGTCAAATTCAGGAAATACAGAGAACTCCTGCAAGATTCTATACAAGAAGATCACCCCCAAGACACATACATAATCATCAGATTTTCCAAGGTTGAAATGAAAGAAAGAGGGTTAAGGGCAGCTAAAGAGAAAGGGCAGGTAACTTACCAAGGGAACCCCATCAGGCTAACAGTGGATCTCTCAGCTAAAACCCTACAAGCCAGAAAAGAGTATGAGGCATAAATTCAACATTCTTAAAGAGAAAAATCTTCAACCAAGAATTTCATATTCTTAGCCAAACTAAGCTTCTTAAGCAAAGGAGAAAAAAAGATCCTTTTTAGATAAGCAAATGTTGACAGAGTTTGTTACCACTACACCTGCCCTACATGAGATGTTGAAAGGAGCACTAAAGGAAAGACTGCTACCAGCTAAGAGAAAAACACACTTAAATATATAGACCAGTGACACCACAAAGGAACCACAAAAACAAGCCAGCACAATAACCAGCTAACAACACAATGACAGGATGAAAGCCACACATATCAATACTAACATTAAATGTCAATGGACTAAATGCCCCCACTTAAAAGGCACAGAGTGGCAAGCTGAAAAAAAAAAAAAACCAAGACCCACTCAATGGTATGCTGTCTTCAAGAGACTCATCTCACTTGTGCTGACACCTATAGGCTCAAAATAAAGGGATGGAGAAAGAATCTACCAAACAAATGAAAAACAGAAAAAGCAGGAGTTGTAATCCTAATTTCAGACAAAAGAGACTTTAAAACAACAAAGATCAAAAAAGACAGGCCAGGCGTGGTGGCTCACGCCTGTAATCCTAGCACTTTGGGAGGCCAGGGCAGGCAGATCACTTAAGGTCAGGAGTTCAGGACCAGCCTGGCCAAATGGTGAAACCACATCTCTACTAAAAATATAAAAATTAGCCAGTGGTGGTGGTGCACACCTGTAATCCCAGCTACTCAGGAGGGTGAGGCAGGAGAATCACTTCAACCTGGGAGGCAGAGATGCAATGAGCCAAAATCACAACACTGCGCTCCAGCTAGGGGACAAGAGCGAAACTCCATTTAAAAAAAAAAAAAAGACAAAGAAGAGCCTTAATGATGATAAAGGGCTCCATTCAACAAGAAGACTTAACTATCCAAAATATATATGCACCCAATACAGGAGCATCCAGATTCAGAAAGCTAATTCTCAGAGACCTACAGAGATCTAAACTCCCACACAGTAATAGTGGGGGACTTCAACACTTCACTGACAATATTAGACATACCATCAAGGCAAAACATTAACAAAGATATTCAGGACCTAAACTCAATATTGGACCAAATGGATCTGATAGACCTCTATAGAATCCTCCACCCCAAAACAGCAGAACATACATTCTCATCATCACATGGCACATGCTCTAAAATTGACCACATAATTGGATGTAAAACAACCCTCAGCAAATGCAAAAGAACTTAAATCATACCAAACATACTCTCAGACCACAGCACAATAAAAATAAAAGTCAAGACTAAGAAAATCACTCAAAACCATGCAATTAAACAACATGCTCCTGAATGACTTTTGGGTAAAAAAGAAATTAAGGCAGAAATGAATAAGTTCTTTGAAACTAACAAGAACAAAGATACAATACACCAGAATCTCTGGGATACAACTAAGCCAGTGTTCAGAGTGAAATTCATAGCACTAAATGCCCACATCAAAAAGTTAGGAAGATCTCAAATTAACAACCCAACATCACACTGAAAGAATTAGAGAAGCATGAAAAAAATCAATCCCAAAGCTAGCAGAAAACAAGAAATAAGCAAAATCAGAGCTTAACTAAAGGATATTAAGATATAAAACATTCGGAAGATCAATGAATCCAGGAGTTGGCTTTTTGAAAAAATGAATAAGACAGGCCACTAGCTAGACTAATAAAAAAGAAAAGAGAGACAATCCAAATAAACACAATGAGAAATGATGAAGGGGATGTCACCACTGACCCCACAGAAATAAAAATAACCATCAGAAACTACTATGAACACCTCTATACACATCAACTAGAAAATCTAGAAGAGACAGATAAATTCCTGAACACATACACCTTCAGAAGACTGAACCAGGAAGAAACTGATTCCCTGAATAGACGAATAACATGCTCTGAAATTGAATCAGTAATATTAATAAATAGACTACCAACCAAAAAGCTCAGGACCAGATGGATTCACAGCTGAATTCTACCAAAGGCACAAAGAAGAGCTGATACCATTCCTCCTGAAATTATTCCCAAAACTTGAGGAGGAGGGACTCCTCCCCAACTCATTCTATGAGGCCAGCATCATCCTGATATCAAAACCTAGCAGAGACACAACAAAACAAGAAAATCTCAAGCCAATATCCGTGATGAACACTGACGCAAAAATCTTCAACAAAATACTTGCAAACCAAATCCAGCAGCACATCAGAAAGCTAATCCACCATGATCAAGTAGGCTTCATCCCCAGGATGCAAGGTTGGTTCAACATATGCAAATCAATACATGTAATTTATCACATAAACAGAACTAAAGACAAAAATCACATGATTATCTCAATAGATGCAGAAAAGCCTTTCTGTAAAATTCGACATCTCTTCATGTTTAAATTCCCAACAAACTAGGTATTGAAGGGACATACCTCAAAATAATAAGAGCCATCTACGACAAACCCACAGCCAACATCATACTGAATGGGCAAAAGCTGGAAGCATTCCCCTTGAAAACTGGCATAGGACAAGGATGTTCTTTCTACAATATACTTAGCAAGAGAAAAACAGGCAAGAGAAAGAAATAAAGGGAATCCAAACACAATGAGAGGAAGTCAACCTATTCCTGCTTGCAGGTGACATGATTCTGTATCTAGAAAACCCCACAGTTGCTAGGCACAAAAGCTACTTCAGCTGATAAACAACTTCAGCAAAGTTTCAGGACACAAAATCAATGTACAAAAATCACTAGCATTCCTATACACCAGCAACAGCCAAGCTGAGAGACAAATCAGGAAGGCAATCCCATTCACAAATGCTACAAAAATAATAAAATACCTAAGAATACAGCTAACCGGGAAGGTTAAA
Organism: Papio anubis; assembly: GCF_008728515.1. NCBI lineage: Eukaryota > Metazoa > Chordata > Mammalia > Primates > Cercopithecidae > Papio > Papio anubis. The sequence continues at coordinate 202,106 of NW_022161270.1, read as the reverse complement.
TATCTCTACAGTGAAAATTACAAAACACTGCTCAAGGAAATCAGAGAAAACATAAACAAATGGAAAAACATCCCATGCTTATGGATAGGAAGAATCAACATCATTAAAATGGCCATACTGCCCAAAGCAATTTACAGATTCAATGCTATTCCTATCAAACTACCAATGACCTTCTCCACAGAACTCAAAAAAAAAAAAAAACGATTTTAAAATTCATATGGCACCAAAAAAGAGCCTGAATAACCAAGACAATCTTAAGCAAAAACAACAAAGCTGGAGGTATAACATTACGTGACTTCAAACTATACTACAAAGCTACAGTAACCAAAATAGCATGGTACTGGTACAAAAACAGACACATAGGTCAATTGAACAGAAGAAAAAGCCCAGAAACAGAGTCACACACTATGACCATCTGATCTTTGACAAAGCTGACAAAAAACAAGAAATGGGGAGAAGACTCCCTATTCAATAAATGGTGCTGGGATACCTGGCTAGTTATATGGAGAAGATTGAAGCTGGATCCCTTCCTTACACCATATTTAAAAATCAACTCAAGGTGGATTAAAGATTTAAATGTAAAACCCAAAACTACAAAAACCCTGTAAGACAACCTATGCAATGCAATCCTGGACATAGGAACAGGTAAATATTTCATGACAAAGACACCAAAAACAATCACGACAAAAGCAAAAATTGACAAATAGGATCTAATTAAACTTAAAAGCTTCTGCACCACAAAAGAAACTATCAACAGAGTAAACAGACAACCTACAGAATGAGAGAAAATACTTGCAAACTATGCATATGACAAAGGTCTACTATCCAGCATCTATAAGATGCAAACAAATTTACAAGAGAAAAACAACCCCATTAAAAAGTGGGCAAAGGACATGAACAGACACTTTTCAAAAGAAAACGACCTTGTGGCCAACAAGCACATTGAAAAAAAGTTTAATATCACAAATCATTAGAGAAATGCAAATCAAACCCACAATGAGATACCATTTCACAGCAGTCAGAATGATTATTACAAAAAGTCAAAAAATAACGGATGCTGGTGAGGCTGCAGAGAAAAGAGAAGACTTATACACTGTTGGTGAGAGTGTAAATTAGTTCAACCATTGTGGAAAGCAGTATGGCAATTCTTCAAAGATCTAAAGATCTACCATTCAACCCAGCAATCCCATTGCTAGGTATATACCCAGAGGAATATAAATTTTTTTACCATAAAGACACATGCATGAGAATGTTCACTGCAGCACTATTCATAATAGCAAAGACATAGAATCAACCTAAATGTCCATCAGTGACAGATTGGACAAAGAAAATGTGGTACATATATACTGAGGAGTACTATGCAGCCATAAAAAGAATGAGATCATGCCTTTTGTGGGAACATGGATGGAGCTGGAGGCAAACTAACACAGAAACAATCATAGATTCTTAGCAAACTTACACAGAAATCCAAATACCACATGTTCTCACTTATAAGTGGGAGCTAAATGATGAGAACTCATGAACAAAAAGAAGGGAACAACAGACACTGAGGTCTACTTGAGAGTGGAGGAAATAACTATTGGGTGCTAGGCTTAATACCTGGGTGATGAAATAATCTGTACAACAAACACCTGTGACACAAGTTTACTTATATAACAAACCTTCACATGAACCCAGAAACTAAAATAACAGTTTTTTAATTAGATGAGGCTGGAGACAGAGCTGGCCCAGATCACATGAGGCGTTGCAGATATCGTAAAGAGTTTGGTCTTTAAAAGCAACTGGAAGCCATTCCAAGCTTTCAAGAAACGTGATCAGATTTTCAATTTTAAAAGCTCATCTGGATACAGTGTAAGAAGTGTATCACAGTTGGGAGGTGCTTCAGTCAACTTGAGATAGATGACAATAGTGCCACTATAGGGAGGCAGTGAGTTAGAGAGGAGTGTATGCATACTAGGGATATTTATGAGGTAAAATCCATAGGACTTGGCTGTGTTAAAGAAATACACGAATATATTAGGGAATCAGTCTTCAAAACAGACCACATTTACTTAATCTTTCCACTCGCCATAATGACTAAATTTTAGAAAAGTTCTTTATGCAAATGGTAATTTTTTAAAAACAGAAAATATAAAGCTCCATCTGATATTAGTGTTTTACAAAAAAAGGCATATGAGCTTTTATACTTTATAGGCCTTATTCTAGATAGAAGATGAAGAGTCTTGAATTCAGTTATTTTTCCCTGTGAATATATTTGTATGAGACTCTTCCAGGTCTCTGATTTATTTCCTATATATTAGTATGTAAATGTTAATAGCCTCCTTTAATTTACAGCCAAGCTACAGATCACCATTTCTCAAAGTGTGTTCCCCAGAATCAGCCCTTTTTTTCATCAATAATGGTTAAATATATAGCAATTTCCTTAATGGAGGCTTTCAAAGCCTTTAATATGCTGACATGCATTGTGAATTTCCAAAGCAGAAATCTGGAGCACATCTCAACTCATGTGTCATGAAATGTGTTCCACTGAACATATCAGTGGTCTGGTGTTCCATAAGATCCCTTAAGTAACAGGCCACGCGCACCTTGGCTTAGCTCCTTGAGCAAAGTTTTGCATATAACATGTCTTTATAATTTGTTAAATGAATGATGATACGGATTCAGAATTGCAAACTTTAACACCAAGTCTCTTAGCTAAGTGACATGACAAAGGGCTGACAAATGCCCCATGCCTCTAATGAGGGCATCAATAGAAGGACAGTCAGCTAACTTGTTGATATGTAAAACATACCAATTTTTAAAGGGAAGTCAAAAATCCTTATTTCTATATGAAATTTCATACTATTTCTTAGTGCCTCAGGCCAAACAGAACATATAGGCTACAAGTTTGAACTTCTAAGACATTCTAACACACATTACATTTCACTACTTTAAAAAAAAAATGAACAGTCAGGCCAAGTTCCTTAGTGGAGTAACCAAGAATCCTCCTGTGAGATCCATAAAAGCTTTTCTTCCTTTTAAGGAACTCACACTTTTAATTTTCCATTATGAAAATTTCCATTTCTACTTTTTAATTTTCTTCTTGAGGAAAAGTAACACCTTCATTGCTTGGAGGCATCATTAGAAACCCTAAAAGAGATAACTTAGCAAATAATATTGTCAAACCTTGAAAGAAATCATTATTTCATTATAAAGCACATTTTCTCCCTGGTTCAGGAAAGATCAGGTCATTCAGGAATAAAGAGCAATAGAAAAGCAATCCTATTTGAGAAAGCACATTATTACACCAGAGGCAAACACTTAGATATAGCAATGCAATCAGACCAGAGTTTAATTACAGATGTGATCATGTATCTGTTTTGCTAAAAAACAAGTAATGTGACTGCTTAAACTACAGTAAACTCTCAGTTATTCAGAACCTTATTTATCAATTTATTGGTTACCCACCCCAATTTATTTCCTTTCTTGCTAAGCATATTTGTCTATTTCAATACTAACAGGTACAGGAAAATGCACACTTAGTAAGTTTGTATTTCTTACATTTCATTAAAACAATGCACAAACATACACACGCCACACATACAGGGTTAGGTAGTTTATGTTTTGTTTCTTATTTATGCTATTTCTATAATGGGTGCTTTATTGTTTACCTTGTGATTAAAATTCTATTTATATATCTTTTTCCCTTTTTTACCATTTAGAAGTCCAGCATGAATAGTGGGGGAAAAAATTATGGTAGTAGTATGGTTCTATTTTGTAAAAATCAATTGTATTTTTAAATGAAGTGTTAACTTGAAAAAATGAGATTTTTTACTGCTAATGAAACCGTATATATAATAACACTTCTCAAATCTGAAGATAATTTGTTTCCTGACCTCAACAGTCTAAAAAATATCCAATAACCAAGAAAATGGAATTTGAACTAATACATCTACATGAGCCAAAATAGATAATAACAACAACAAATAATGCCATCACCTCATGCAGCCAGGGCAGGCTGTCTTCAAATCCCTTTAAAAGACTTTCATAAACATAATCTCATTTGATCTGCTAAATAGCATTATAGTAGTTTCCCCTTATCCATGGGGGACATGCTCCAGAGCCCCAGTGTGTGCCTGAAACCATAAATAGTATAAAATCCGATATATACTACTTTTTCCATACATACATATGATAAAGTTTAATTTATATATTAGGCACAGTAAGGATTAACATTATCAAATAATAAAACAGAACAATTACAAAAATATACTACAATAAAAGTTATGTGGATGTGCTCTCTCATTCTCTCTCTCTAAATATCTTATTGTACTGTACTCATTGTTCTCCTGATAATGTGAGATGATACATGTCTACATGACACCTGAAATGAGGTGAATGAAGTAGGCATTGTGATGCAGCATTAGGCTACTATTTGACTTTCTGATGACACTTCAGAAGGAAGAGTGTCTGCTTTGGGTGATCCTGGATCATCGAGCCATGACTATGTCAAAGGTTGGATGTCAGAAACACATGATGTCAGTGGCTAACCAGGCAGGTAGTGTAATGGGCAGGTGGATACACAGGACAAAGGGATGATTAAGGACCTGGGCGAGACAGAGCAGGATGGCATCAGATTTTACTGTGCTTCTCAAAATGGCATGTGATTTAAAATTTATGACTCGTTTATTTCTGAAATTTTCCATTTACTATTTTTGGAATAGTTGACCATGGGTAACTGAAACCACAGAAAGCAAAGCCACAGATAAGAAGGTAATTTTTAAAACCACAGAAATTTTAAAAACGGTTGGCAATCTTATTCCCATTATTCAGATGAAAATTGTAGGGTTACCATATTTCATCCAAATGAGGACAAGAGGACAATGGTTGGAGCACTATTAATAATTATGCCTAGACAACAAACATAAACTTGGGATGGTCACAGTCTAACTGGAACATATAGTCACCCTAGAAAAACTATGTCATAAAGTCATGCTTTTGCTTAGGCAAGCTCCTCAGGCCATCTCTAAGAGCCTATTTGCTCCTGCTAATAGGTGATGCACCTCTACCATGAGGTAAGATGCTATTTGTGGCTGAGGGGAGCAAAGTCAATCTAGAAGGGTAGGGTTGACCTGGGAGTCTAAAACAGATGAATTAGGCTAATGGTACAAATCACAATGACCAGGGCACTTAGTGAACTTGTAGCTAACAACAGATCCCAAAGGGACCCAGCCTCAGCTCCAGTTCATACTGTTGTAACAAGGAAGAACCTTGCTTTTCAAAGACCTGCTGGGCCCACCAGTCTCCTTCTTACAGCAGATCCCAAGGGGGCCCAGTCTCAAATCCAGCCCCTCTAGCTGCAGTCAGGGACCTATATCACCTGTGCAGAGACCTGCTGGAGGCATGCCCATCTGAGCCATCAGGACAGTCTTCTGGACTTACTGGCCACTATTCCCACTCAGCCCCAGTACCCTCCTTGGGTCTTCACCAGGTTAATCTGAGCCAGAAGGCCACAAGAACTTTGGAATCCTCACAAGATGTGGAGTAAGCCTGAGCTTATACTGTCCTCTAGTGCTGAGACAGCTGCAGTGATCACAGGCTCAGGAAAACCAAGATAGTCTGCTTAGAATCCCTAGAAGGCCCTCTGAAACAGACAGGAACAAACAAAGACAATTTGTAAAGGTGAAAATAAATACCTAATCCTTCAAGGTTCAGACATGGTCACATGTCACAGGCATCAAGAACATTCAAGGAAATATGACCTCACCAAACAGACAAAATAAGGTGCCAGAGGCTGATCCTACAAGTGATGGAAATGTGTAATCTCTCTGACAAAGAATTTTAAAGAGCTGTTTTAAGGAAGCTCAACAAACTTCAAGAAAATACAGAGAATCACTTCAGAAATTTGTCACAGAAATTTAAGAGAGAGATTGAAATAACTTATTAAAAATCAAACAGAAATCCTAGAGGTAAAAAATACAATTAATGAAATAAAAAATGCATTAGATAACATCAACAGCAGAATTGATCAGCTGGAAGAAAGAAACAGTAAGCTTAAAGACAGACTATTTGAAAGTACAGTCAGAGGGCTCACGCTTGTAATCCCAGCACTTTGGGAGGCTGAGGTGGGTGGATCACCTGAGGTTGGGAGTTCGAGACCAGCCTGACCAACATGGAGAAACGCCATCTTTACTAAAAATACAAAATTGGTTGGGCATAGTGGCACATACCTGTAATCCCAGCTACTCGGGAGGCTGAGGCAGGAGAATCACTTGAACCCAGGAGGCAGAGGTTGCGATGAGCTGAGATTGCACTACTGCACTCCAGCCTGGGCAACAAAAGCAAAACTCTGTGGGGGGGGGGGGGGGGGGAAAATCTTTGCCTAGACATTTTGTCATTAGGTTATTCAAAGTTAAGATGAAGGAAAGAATTTTAAGAGCTGTGAGATAGAAGCATCAGGTAACCTATAAAGGAAAACTATCAGATTAACAGCAGATTTCTCAGCAGCAACCCTACAAGCTAGAAGGGACTATCTTCAGCCTCCTCAAACAAAACAATTATCAGCCAAGAATTTTGTATCCAAGCGAAACTAAGCATCATATCTGAAGAAAAGATAAAGTCATTTTCAGATAAACAAATGCTGAAAGACTTTGCCATTACCAAGCCAACCACTATAAGAACTGCCAAAAGGAGCTCTAAATCTTGAAACAAATCCTGAAAACACATCAAAACAGAACCTCTTTAAAGTGTAAATCACACGGGACCTATAAAACAAAAATACAAGTTAAAAAGCAAAAACAAAAACAAAAAAAACAAAGTACACGAGCAACAAAGAGCATGATGAATGCAACAGTACCTCACATTTCAATACTAACATTGAATGTAAATGGCCTAAATGCTCCACTTAAAAGACACAGAACTGCAGAATGGATAAGAACTTACCAACCAACTATCTGGTGACTTCAGGAGACTCACCTAAGGATTCATATAAACTTAAAGGGGTGGAAGAAGGCATTTCACACAAATGGAAACCAAAAGCAAGCAGGTGTAGTTGTTCTTATATTACACAAAGCAAACTTTAAAGCAACAGCACTTAAAACAGACAAAGAGGGACACTATATAATGGTAAAAGGCCTTGTTCAACAGGAAAATATCACAATCCTAAACATATATGCACCTAACACTGGAGCTCCCAAATTTATAAAACAGTTACTAACAGACCTAAGAAACGAGGGAGACAGCAACACAATAATAGTGGGGACTTCAATACTCCACTGACAGCACTAGACAAGTCATCAAGACAGAAAGTCAACAAAGAAACAATAGACTTCAACTATACCTTGAAACAAATGGACTTCACAGACTTCCATCCAACAACCACAAAGTACACATTCTATTCAACAGCACATGGAACTTTCTCCAAGATAGACTATATGATAGGCCATAAAACAAATCTCAATAAATTTAAGAAAATTGAAATTATATCAAGCACTGCCTCAGACTACAGTGGAATAAAACTGGAAGTCAACTCCAAAAGGAACCTTCAAAACAATGCAAATACATGGAAATTAAATAATCTGTTTCTGAATGAGCATTGGGTCAAAAACAAAATCAAGATGGAAATTTAAAAATTATTCAAACTTAATGACAATAATGACACAACCTATCAAAACCTCTGGGATACAGCTAAGGTGGTGCTAAGACAAAAGATCATAGCCCTAAATGCCTATATCAAAAAGTCTGAAAGAGCACAAACAGATAATCTAAGGTCACACCTCAAGGAACTAGAGAAACAAGATCAAACCAAACCCAAACCCAGCAGAAGAAAGGAAGAAACCAAGATCAGAGCAGAACTAAATGAAATTGAAACAAAAAAAATACAAAAGATAAATGAAACAAAAAGCTGGTTCTTTGAAAAGACAAATAAAATAGACCATTAGCAAGATTAACCAAGAAAAGAAGAGAGAAGATCCAAATAACCTCACATTATTACAACTGACACCACTGAAATAAAAAAGATCATTCCAGGCTACTATGAATACCTTTACACACATAAACTAGAAAACCTAGAAGAGATGGATAAATTCCTGGAAAAATACAACCCTCCTAGCTTAAATCAGGAAGAATTAGATACCCTGAACAGATTGAAATGGTAATTCAAAAATTACCAACAAAAAAAAGTCCAGGAACAGACGGATTCACAGCAGAATTCTACCAGACATTCAAAGAATTGGTACCAATCCTTTTGACAGAGATCCTTTTCACAAGATACAGAAAGAAGGAACCCTCTCTAATTAGTTCTATGAAACCAGCATCACCCTAATACCAAAATCAGGAAAGGACATAACCAAAAGGAAAACTACAGACCTATATCCTTGATGAACATGGATGCTAAAATCCTTAACAAAATACTAGCTAACTGAATCCAACAACATATTACAAAGATAGTTCACTATGATCAACTGGGTTTCATACCAGGGATGCAGGGATGGTCTAACATACACAAATCAATAAATGTGATACACTACATAAACAGAATTAAAAACAAAAATCACATGATCATCTCAATAGATGCAGAAAAGGCATTTGACAAAATCCAGCATCGCTTTATGAGTAAAACTCTCAGCAAAATCAGTATACAAGGGACATACTTTAATGTAATAAAAGCCATCTATGACAACCCACAGCCAACATAATGCTTAATGGGGAAAAGTTGAAAGCATTCCCTCTGAGAACTGGAACAAGACAAGGATACCCACTCTTATCACTTTTCTTCAACATAGTACCGGAAGTCCTAGCCAGAGCAATCAGACAAGAGAAAGAAATAAAGGGCATCCAAATTGGTAAAGAGGAAGTTAAACTGTCACTGTTTGCTGATTATATGATCGTTTACCTTGAAAACCCCAAGGGTTCCTCCAGAAAGCTCCTAGAACTGATAAGAGAATTCAGCAAAGTTTCCAGATACAAGATTAATGTACACAAATCAGCAGCTCTTCTATACAACAGCAACCAAGCAGAGAATCAAATCAAAAACTCAACCCCTTTTACAAGAGCTGCAAAAAAATAAAATAAAATACTTAGGAATATACCTAACAAAAGAGTCGAATGACCTCTATAAGGAAAACTACGAAACACTGCTGAAAGAAATCACAGACATTACAAACAAATGGCAACATATCCCACATTCATGGATGGGTAGAATCAATATTGTGAAACTGACCATAATGCCAAAAGCAATCTACAAATTCAATGTAATCCCCATCTCAAAATACCACCATCATTCTTCACAGAATTAGAAAAAAAAAATTACAAAATTCGTATGGCACCAAAAAAGAGCCCACATAGTCAAAGCAAGACTAAGCAAAAAGAACACATCTGGAGGCATCACACTATCTGATTCCAAACTATAGTATAAGACTGTAGTCACCAAAACAGCATGGTACTGATACAAAACACAGAGACTAATGGAACAGAATAGAGAACCCAGAAGTAAACCCAAATACTTACAGCTAACTGATCTTTGGCAAAGTAAACAAAAAACATACAGTGGGGAAAGGATACCCTTTTCAATAAATGGTGTTTGGATAACTGGCTACCCACGTGTAGAAGAATGAAACTGGATCCTCATCTCTCACCTTATTCAAAAATCAACTCAAGATGGATTAAGGACTTAAACCTAAGACATGAAACTATAAAAATTCTAGAAGATAACATTGGAAAAACTCTTCTTAGGCAACAATTTCATGACCAAGAACCCAAAAGCAAATGCAATAAAAACAAAGATAAATAGCTGGGACCTAATTAAAGAGCATTTGCATGGCAAAAGGAACAGTCAGCAGAGTAAACAGACAACCCACAGAGTGGGAGAAAATCTTCAAAATCTATACATCTGACAAAGGACTAATACCCAGAATCGGCAACGAACTCAAACACATCAGTAAGAAAAACACAATCCCATCAAAAAGTGGGCTAGGGCTAGACATGAATAGAGAATTCTCAAAAGAAGATAAACAAATGGACAAAAAACATGAAAAAATGCTCAACATTACTAATGATAAGGGAAATGCAAATCAAAACCACAATGCAATACCACCTTACTCCTGCAAGAATGGCCATAATAAAAAAATCAAAAAACAGTACATGCTGACATGGATGTGGATAACAGGGAACACTTCTACACTGCTCGTGGGAATGTAAACTAGTACAGCCACTGTGGAAAACAGTGTGGAGATTCCTTAAAGAACTAAAAGTAGAACTACCATTTGATCCAGCAATCTCACTACTGGGTATCTACCCAGAGGAAGAGAAGTCATTATTCAAAAGAGATACTTGCACACACATGTTTATAGCAGCACAATTCATAACTGCAAAATCATGAAACGAATCCAAATGCCCATCAATCAATGAGTGAATAAAGAAACTGTGGTATATATCTACAATGGAATACTATGCAGCCATAAAAAGGAATGAACTAACAGCATTTGCAGTGACCTGGATGAGATTGGAGACTATTATTCTAAGTCAAGTAATTCAGAAATGGAAAAACAAACATCACATGTTCTCAATGACATGTGAGAGCTAAACTATGAGGATGCAAAGGCATAAGAATGATACAATGGACTTTGGGGACCTGGGGGGAAGAGTGGGAGGGGGGCGAGGGATAAAAGACGACAAATAGGGTACAGTGTGTACTGCTCGTGTGTTGGGTGCACCAAAATCTTACAAATCGCCACTGAAGAACTTACTAATGTAACCAAATACCACCTATACCCCAATAACTTATGGAAAAATAAAATAAATGTTATTAAATAAATGCTAAAAAAATAAAAGAATAAAATAAAAGGCATGACCATATGTAACAGACCTTAGAAAGACGACCCTTCGAAAGTAATTAACGTGGATGGGTTGGTTGCTTCATGAATAAGCCCCCTAAGCTACTCAGAAGCCTTGATTATCTAAAGTGAAACATTCAAAAGGTGTCTAAGAGCACAAATTACAGTTCGTGTTATTTTGCTTAAAAAGATCTATTTCTCTCCAAGTTTAGAATGTATAACTAAACACATCTTATTCTCCAACTTGTACTTCCCACCACTGAGTTGTGAGGCTCTGGATAGCTTAATGAAATATTCTGGAACTCATATTTTCATCTGGAAATGAGAAGATTAGATCCCTTAGATCAGAAGTCAGCAAAGTTATAACCTACAGGCCTGCATTTGTTTTTGTAAATAAAGTTGGATTGAAACACAGCTACCCTCATTCCTTTATACATTGTCCATGGCTGCTCTCACTGAACAATTGAAGAATTGAATCCTTGTGTCTAAGATAATCTAGACTTCAGGGCCTAAAATATTTACTACTTTTCAGGACAAGTTTGCTGATATCTGACTTAGATTATTCTTTATTTTTTAAGTGGAGAGAGATATAAAAGAATGGAAATCCATATATATTGGCCAGGCACCAGTGGCTCATGCCTGTAATGTCAGCACTTTGGGAGGCCAAGGCAGGCAGATCACCTGAGGTCAGAAGTTTAAGACTAGCTTGGCCAATATGGTGAAACCTCATCTTTATTAAAAATGCAAAAATTAGCCAGGTGTCGTGACATGCCCCTGTAATCCCAGCTACTCAGGAGGCTGAGGCAGGAGAAATGCTGAACCCTGGAGGTGGAGGTTGCAGTGAGCCGAGATCCAACCACTGCACTCCAGCCTGGGTGACAAGCAAGAATCCATAAATCTATATATATATGTTTGTGTGTATGCATATTATATATATATACTATCTTCTCATCTCTGAAAATCTCTCTCATCCTCTCTCTTTTTTCTTCTAAATAACTTTAAACAGCACAAAAACTTCTATTTTTACCTTTTCCTTAAATATACTTACCTCCGAGCATTAAATTATTTTCATTTCTTTCCCATGAATATCCACTACAGAATACACGCTGGACTACATTATTTGTATTTAAGCAAGCAGCGTTGGGGCTCCTTTCCCAGGTTGTTGTCATTAAAAGGACTAAAGCAAAACATTGAAACAAACAATAACATGAACTATTCTCTATATTTACTTATTTATTTAGAGTTGGAGTCTCACTCTGCCACCCAGGCTGGAATGCAGTGGCATGGTCTCCGCTCACTGCAACCTCCGCCCTCCAAGTTCAAGTGATCCTCCTGCCTTAGCCTCCTGAGCAGCTGAAATTACAGGTGCCCACCACCGTGCCAGGCTAATTTTTGTATTTTCAGTAGAGATGGGGTTTCACCATGTTGGCCAAGCTTGTCTTGAACTGCTGACCTCAAGTGATCCACCTGCCTTGGCCTCCCAAAGTGCTAGGATTACAGGCATGAGCTACCATGCCCAGCCGAGCATCTCTCTTTAAACTACTTTACCAACACTGACAATTTACATTCAGTACTAATCAAAAAGGAAACTAGAGGCTGGGCATGGTGGCTCACGCCTGTAAATCCAGCACTTTGGGAGGCCGAGGCAGGTGGATCACCTGAGGTCAGGAGTTTGAGACCAGCCTGGTCAACATGGTGAAACCCCATCTCTACCAAAAATACAAAAAATTAGCTGGTGTGTTGGTGGGTACCTGTAATCCCAGCTACTCAGGAGGGGAAGAATCACCTGAACCCAGGTGACAGAGGTTGCAGTGAGCTGAGATCATGCCATTGCGCTCCAGTCTGGGCAACAAGAGCAAACTTTTGTCTCAAAAAAAAAAAACAAAAGAAACTAGGACTTAAGCTAGGGCATTTCAAAACACCACAATTGCACCATGGGTTTAATAATAAAAAACAAAACACTAACATCTTGTGATCACTCGGTGTATGACAGTCCTTATGCATGTAAAGTACTTTACAGAATTATCTCTTATAACCCTTCCCAGCACCAATGCATAGAATGCATAGACATTGCATACGAGTAGCACAGCTAAAAAGACTGTCACATCATAGCCCTCTTTATCATTTTGAAGATTGTTCATATTTTTATCATAACTTAGCTAACTTTGAAGATGAGGGAGCTATATATTTATCAAGATAGTTTTCTGACAGGTGGCAGTAAAACGTCTTACTTAATATAATTGATATATATTACATTCTGCTTGAACTTACAAAGGAAGAATATATTTGATTATTAAAAGGTCTTGATAATCTAACAACATTCAAAATAACCTATGTTTCTAAATAAGTTTTTTTTTCTCACTGAAGTACTGATTACTATCTTAAATTTTTTTCAAATCTCATACAATCAATTCTCTGTAGTTCATATATTCTGGCACTTATCTTTCATACTCAAGTAAGACAGCAGAGTTCTATTTTAAGTACACAGGCATTTTTATTATGATACAAATAACTAGGTAATAGTTAATATTAATTTAGCATCAATAATATACAAAGTATGTATTAAATTGACATAAATTAGAGATTACTATGTAACAATCTGCTAATTATATTAGAGCACTTGTTTATTTGTTGCTATGGAAATTTTATAATTAACTGCTATTAAAATTTTTGGCTTGTTATCTATATTGTTTCTAAATTTGATTTTCTAATTATTGTAATTAAAAATTCAAATTGAATATTATATTGTTTAATCATTTGATGTATAGTATTTATTCAGAATGACTTTATGTTTGTATAATTGTGATTAATGATAATATATAATATACTAACTTCAAAGGTTCTTTTTTCACTTGAGGAATGAGAACTTTTCTCTAATTCACAGAAAGGTGTCCTGTGGGCTAGTAGCACCCTTCATCTTTCAGCCAATTTCATGATGGAGAAGATACTGTTATTATCTCCTTTTAAAGAAAGGGAGGCTTAGAAATGTTAAACAACATGCCCACCATCACAGAGATAGCAAGTCATGGCGCAAGATTCAAACCCTAGCAGTTTGAGCCAGAGCTCAACATAGGCAGCATAACTCTCACGGCTGAGTAGCACGGTTTGAGGAATTACAGGTATTTCCTCCCAAAAAGGACCTCCCGTACCTTCCTGTCTGGATGGACATTTCTCTCACTGATGTCATTTATTGATTATGCAACAAAAGTGAATGCAGTTCTTTCAGAAGATCACAGTGGTGACAACAGAAGTTGATTAGAACTGGCAAGATGGAAGAGTCATCCAGCGTGGATTTCCAAAAACATGTGTACGTTTCAGGAATCGATGAGAAGCACATTTTGATGAAAAACAGACGCAGATTCAAATTATTCCTCTGCCACCTACTCAAGAACCCTTCCTCTCAAATTCCTGGTCCCCCTCCAGCATACAAAAGCACATCCTATATATATCTCCAACCATTCATCTGTCCAAGCCAGGAACCTGGGAATCAGCCTTGACACCTTCCTTTCCCTCCCCACCCCACCTGTTCCAACCCATCACCAAGAACTGTCTTTGCAAATACCTCACAAACACGTTTCTCACCATGTGTACCATTGCCACCCTGGCCTCACCATTATTTCACACCAGAATTACTATAATACCCTCTTAACCACTTTCCTTTCTCACACTCTGACTCCTCTCCCATTTGCTCTCCCCACTACACCTAGATTGACTATTCATCTCATCAAGGAATGCATTCCCTTAAAACCTGTGAATGCAATGCCTATCATTTCTAAATATCAAACTCTATCCCAGCCTACACCATCTTACAAGATGTGCCACCTCTCCTTCTCCAGTCATCTCCTGTGTACAGCAGACCTGCTTGCAGACTCTCAGATACTCCCAGCTCCTACACCAGGGCCTTTGCACATGCTTTCTCTTTGGACTACTTAACACCCATGTATCTTTCATTACTCAGCTTCACCATCAGAACCGCCAGGTGTGTGCTTCCTGACCTTGACCTTTCCCTCATATCTCTCCTCATGTCTACTGGCCCATGGTCAGATCTGGTCACCCTGTGCTAGCTTCTCCTATACTGAACGTTTTGTTTTTTCCTGCAGAGACTTTATTACAGGTTGTGATCATACATTGACATATGGTTATTATTGGTTAATGTCTGTCTTCTGCTATGGACTATAAGCTACATGTGGGGAGTGTCCACATTTGCTGTGCTCACCATTTGGATCTAAGTGCTTAGCACAAAGCACAGGTCACCAAATTCTTGTTCAATAGCATACAGAACTATGTAGCTGTGAGCAAATTACTTAAACTTTCCCAGTTTCTCTTTTTCTCAACCGTCAAAAAAAAGGGCGGGGGGTAGTGGGGGGAACAATACTGCCTCAAAGGTTTTTGTCAGGCTTAACTACAATCAGCTATGTAAACAGAATAGGCTCATTTACTCGATACATGGTAGCTATTCCTGCTATTACTCCCTATAATATGCTGTGGGCCATCAGAATTTGTCCTCATTTTTAAATTGTTTCTAGTCCTGTAAAAAAGGAAAACATTCACACAAATAATTAAAACACTATAGGATAAGAGTCTATCACATTACCCAACAGGAGGCCCTACCTAACAGGCTTTGGCCTTTGCAAATGTGAAGTCGCCGACATTCAGGATACCTTCTATCATCTCTCCTTTAGGGACCATCAGGATCCTGCTGCTTGGATCACAAGCATGCCATTATCAAGAGACTGGCTCAAACACCATCTCCTCAGCATAGACCTTCGTGATGCTGCCAAGAAGAATTAACACCTTTTTCATCCCATGTCCTCCAGCAGTGTGTGTCTGTGTGTGTGTGTGTGTTGTGTGTGTATCCCTATTAAGAAATTAAAGTTCCTCAAAGACAAGAATCGTGTTTTTTATTTCTATATTCCTGACCAAATCAACTACAATAAATGCCCAATTAAGTTTCATTGAATGAATGAATGAATGAAAAGGAAATAAAATTAAACACACAACAGTGGATACGTAGAAAAGACAAGCACAGCAAGAGTAACTAGGCTGCCCCAGGGAGGCAGTATGCAAGTCCAGAACCTCGCTTATGTTCAGAAGGCTTTCAAAAGACAGATCAAAGGAAGTGGAGCCTGGGCAAGAGGCAGCCCTAGTCTGTTTACTCTTCAATCACTTTGTAACTTACCTGCTGCCCCCACCCCTAAGTCTGCTTTGACATAAGATCTTTAAATGTTGAGGTGGGAAGGGGGGAATCACTTAACTGCTATCTGATTCCTCATCTGTAAAACAGAGCTACTGACACTGACCTTCCTCATAGAGCTATTGTGTGGGATAATCAATTAATAATTGCAGAATCCTTTGAGAGTATAAAGTGCAACATAAATGCTAAGCATAATTTCCATACAGTCTCTGCTGGCTCTTCTCAAGCACATTCCGGCCGACCTCGGTGCCTTTGATCTGCTGTTATCACCTGCAATAGAGCAAACAATGCCTTTGTATCATTAAGCAAATGCATAATGAATGGTATTCATTGTTAAAGATTACTTAGCAATATAACTTGGTGGGTTTTTGGTTTTTTTTTTTTTTTGCCTTTTGAATGGGAACATCCACCGGTGACAGGATTATGTAAGCTAATAGCTAATGTGTCAAAGGAAAGGAGAGAAAAGAAACAGCCATGGCAACCGGGGCAATAGGATGGCAATAGGATCCAGGCTTTGGCCTTCAGAAGAAACCTGTATCCACCTAGCAAAACTAGGATAAAGAGTAACTTGGAGAAAACCAGAGGGGATGGTGAACAGAAAAGTCGACAATGGGAAATGGCAGACTGTGGCCTAGGCATCCTCCGGCTGTCAGATCTCGGCTTATTTTATGAGACATAATCTGCCATCTTCAGGAGTGTAAACCTGGGCTGTCATTGTCCTCTTCCTCAAGTCTCTGGGTTCTTCCCTTCATGCTCGCCGGTGCTTTGGTGGGAAGATTGTGTTTTTCTTTGAATATCACCTTTTCTAAGGATAGAGGCAGGTGGCACTATGATCAGAGAACCTTTATCCTCCTCTGCATTCCTCCCCAATGCTCGATGCTCAGCTCTTCCCAGAGAAATGGCCCTCAACCCAATGCAGGGGCAATCGCTAGCCTCAGGAACAATCACCCCAAGATTCTCAAGGTGAGACAGCCTGAGAAAGACCACCTCCTCCCATAAAATGTGAAAAAGCTCACAACTTGTTCATTGGTTCATTTGATTTAATGCCAAAAGGTTGGAACAGTATTACAATTCCCTTAAGTGTTCCTTTGAGATTTAGACAAAAGAAACAACAAATGTTTGCTGCTTTGGTTTAGATTTTTTAAGTTTAGACTTCAGTACTCTAGCACAGTCTTAAGGTATTTGGTAATTCTACAAGTTTAATTTTTAAATGTTAGAGTTAACTTTTATGTCACGTTTCTCAAAAACTATATGAATTTACAAGGTACTCCTCTCCCTATATTCCTTTAAATAATACCCAAAACACAACTCTCATATACCCTTCTATGTTTTACTGCTTTGACTACAGGGATTTTATGTCTCTTATTTGGCATTGCTGTTTATTGTCACTTCCCCCATAATTCTGGTTTTTGCTGGCCTGTTTTTTTATTTTATCCTTTTGAAAGTCTTTCTTCACCATGCTAAGTCAAACTTTGAAACTTGATAAACGCCACAAAATTTTTCTTAACATGGAACAAGATCGCCACCCAGTGGCCATGCTGAGCTTCACTCTATGCATTTTTCCAGATTTTTCCCCTCACATTTTTATTTATCTGGACGGCAGAACAGAGGCGTCCTTAAAGAATAGCCCAGCCCCTTCATTTTTCTGAGGAGAAAATTAAAGGTCAGAAAGGTTAATATCTGGTCAAGTCCACAATACCACAATAAGACCCCTGCCTTAGGACAGGCTTCAGTCCTCATGTTTTCAACGACTACCTCAGAACTGGAGGTGACCTTCAGGATCAGCCAATCCAAGCCCTCTATCGTACAGATGAGGAAACTGAGGCACAGAGAAGAAAAATGGCTTCTCAGGGTTTATGGAGCTGACTAAACGGGACAAAACCCAGCTTTATTAACACTTAGCCTGATGTTCATTCTCCTACTTAGACCAATCTCATTTTAAATATTTTATTTTCCCCTTTGGATTATCATAATTCCAGTCTTTAACAGATGACCACAGTAGATAAGCATAAAATGGTCAGCCCTTGCCTTCCTCAAAATGAATAAAGTTATGCAAGGGGAACCTTCAGAAAGGTAAAATTCATTCTCATTAATGAACTGTTCATTGTTGGTATATTCAAAAATATTTCACCACTTTTGTTTATACTTAGGAGGTGATAGACTTAATTAAAGGCAATTAGAAATTCTAACTATGCCTTCTTTCCGTTTAAAGAGAACACTCGGCCGGGCGCGGTGGCTCACACCTGTAATCCCAGCACTTTGGGAGGCTGAGGCGGGCGGATCATGAGGTCAGGAGATCGAGACGATCCTGGCTAACACGGTGAAATATGTCTCTACTGAAAATACAAAAAATTAGCCGGGCGAGGTGGCGGGTGCCTGTAGTCTCAGCTACTCCAGAGGCTGAGGCAGGAGTATGGTATGAATCCAGGAGGCGGAGCTTGCAGTGAACCGAGATGGGCCACTGCACTCCAGCCTGGGTGACAGAGTGAGACTCCGTCTCAAAAAAAAAAAAAAAAGAGAATACTCATGTCTGGTTCAAAATGTCTTGATTCTAGAATTTCAATAGTTGGATTTGAACACTTCCTTTGGCAAGTTAGGGATGACTTCACATTGTCCACTAACTTCAAAGTCCTCTTAATGACATGAGAAAGATCCACAGTATTGAAGATTCCTTATCACTCTAAATAATTTTGAGTTCCTAAACTCGGAGGTGAATAAGATTCACAGAGAGTAGCAGATGCTGCCTGGCTTTGCCCCACCCCAGATCCGCATGGTCCTCCTGAGTTCACCTGCAGTTGTGGTCCCAGGCAAACTGACAGCTCCCCACTTCCCCTGCTGTCTTCCATGCCTGAGGGCTTTGGAGCCTCCCCAACTTCTGGTGAGACAATGCTGAGTTGGGCTGCACACAGTTTTTCAAAAGATCCCCTGGGATTGAGCCCCAGCTGCCCTGGAGCCCTAACATGAAACTACTCCCTAATCCCTGGAATTGGCCTATCTCCTTTACCCATGGCGTTTTCCCCACTTCCTCACTTGTGCTTCCTGGGATCACCTCTCCAAGAGGGGCAATTAAACAAACAACCTGCATCCACACCCTTGCCTCAGGGCCTGATTTTCAGGGGATACAAACAACTGACTCTGCATTGTAGAGAAGCCCTGTTTTGCCTTGATGTCACAACTTGTCTCTAATAATGGTGTTCCAAGAGGTGGTTCAGTCTGGCCTTTCTCCCTGTATACAAGCAGATTAACTAGGAAGCGTGAGAAGTTGAAATGTTAGGGCCTTTCACTTGAACAAGCCATTTTCAAGCCTTGGGAAGGGCTCTAGAAATCTAATCAAATGGTGTATGTTTTTGTAAAATTTACAAAAGCAAGACATTTTAACCCTAGTTAAAAAGACTAAAAAAGACCACTGTCTCTTTTCAGGTTGTATTCTGGTGACGGAGAGCACTTTGGGAATCTGGCTAAAGGGGAAATTCAGTTAGAAATACACATTTCAACTGAAATTTGGCAAGATGTTTCAGAACATTTCAGTAAAATAAATGTAAAATTACAGACTCCTGTTGGGAGAATATGGAGTGCTCTTTCTGCTATCTTTAAATCAAATATTTAAAGAACTAAGAGAAAATGTCAATAAGAAAGTAATAGAGTAAGACACAAAAGCAACAGAGTCAGCAATAAAATCAATAGAAATTATTTCAATATCAAGAAGTAAATTGCAACAAAAACATTCAGCATCTCAAATGCAGTCAGAAGAATAGAGTAAAAATAATGATACGCTTATGAATTACTTGATAACCCAAATTAATAAACACAAGTGAATCATATGAATACACTGGAAAAAAATAAATACCCCAATTTTTTGACACCAAATATTGTTATCAATGAATAAAATATAAACTCACAATACATCACCACAACGAGTACACCTATGACAAATTGGTTAATGAGTGTCATTAATTCAAAGTACTCAACATAGGATAATGCACTAGAAAGCTTGAAATGCCTTGAAAACAAACAGATCATATGTGCAAAAAACTTAATAGAGGTTTTCCAAATTTGAGAGCAATCCTAACAGTTTATATGACATTGCCAGCTATGAGTTGTGAAAGCTATAAGAAATGTTTCTAAATTATCAAAAATAAAAACCAAACTGTAATCAATCATGGTAGAAGAAAGATGAAATTGTCTTTCTATTCTCTCTATGGAATATATTCCTAAAACATTATCATGTGAAGATGAAACTGAAGAGTTTGCTTTCAAAAATGGAAGGGAAAAATTATCAAAGAAGTCTGAAAGTAGGAAATTCGATTAAATATTAGACTACATAAAATAAAATTTCTTTGTTTACTTTTACAATAAAAAATAGTCCATTACTTTTCAGGATGTTGTTGTTTGTGCTCTTTGTCATTAAGTATCTGTCATTTCTTGTCAGTCCTTTTCTTATTCCAAATAAATGGTTTTGATAATTAATTTTACATTTATAATGATGTATTCTTTTCTTAAAGAAAGCCTCCTAAATTATATAAGCTTCCAGGACCATTTCTTCCCAAAGTTTCCTCTAACAGTGAAGGCCTTTCTCCTGTAACAAAAAAAAAAGAAGCAAAATGCTCTCTGTTCCACTTAATACACAAGAAAAAGACATGTACCACAAGACTCCCAAAAAGTCAATGCATCTAAGAATGGGAAAATAGTATACAACCTTTCTCACAGGACACGAATCATGATATTTTACAATAAATTAAGTTGAGAGTATATACATTTAAATTACATGCCTACCACATTTCTTAGTGACCTGCACTGCTAGTGGTTCCCAAACTTAAAAAGCAAACCAAAAAAGTCTGTCATCTGAGTTACAAAGATAGTCATGGCAAGTGAATGAAGGAAAACTGACAGAGATAATGGATCAGTATACCACGTTACACTTCTTAGGCTTAGGGATTAATAAGAAAGTAAGACAGTGTTTTACAAATGGCAGGTCATAACCTATTATTGGGCAGTAATAATTATTATAATAAATTGTAACAATCACTTTTTTAAAGTCAAATAGTTTAGAAAATAGTTTGTAAAAGATTGCATCACACATACAGAGTGTTTTTTTAAGTGTGTGTGTGGGTGGGTGTGTGTATATATAGGGTTACAATGTAAAAGGCATTTCTTACCGTGGGTCATGGTCTAAAAAGTTTGAAAAATACATATGAGAAATAAAGGGTTGGGGCCAGGGATGGTGGCTCACGCCTGTAATCCCAGCACTTTGGGAGGCTGAGGTGGGTGCAACACTTGAGGTCAGGAGTTTTCAAGACCAGCCTGCCTGGCCAACAGGGTGAAACCCCATCTCTACTAAAAACACAAAAATTAGCTGGGTGTGGTAGCACATGCCTGTAATCCCAGCTATTGGGGAGGCTGAGGCAGGAGAATTGCTTGAACCTGGGACGCAGAGATTGCAGGGAGCTGAGATCGCACCACTGCACTCCAGACTGGGTGAAGAAGCGAGACTCTGTCTCAAAACCAAAAAACCAAAAAAAAAAAAAAAAGATTGGCTGCAGATTGAAGCACAAGAGAATAAGAATAACAGGGACAGTTACAAAAACTTGGTTTGGCAATCTGCAACAAATCATTTCTAAATTCATTGGAATTTGGGAGGCATTTTTCCTATAGAAATAGGAAGTCATTAAAATGTGCTTTTGTAGTTTCACCTAGGTATCCAATCATGACTGAAGCATAGTTTAAACTAAAAATAAACTAAATTTTAAACTAAAAACAGTTTAAGCCATAATTGGATTCCTACGTGAAACTACAAAAGCCTGTTTAACTCATAAGTAATATATATGTTATAATACGATATGCTATGATAGGATGTGATGTTGATATATTATGACATGATATAATAAAGCATAATGCAAGATAAATGAACTATTGCAGTTATTATAGATTCCTAGGCCGGCACTCTTCTTTCCTTCCCAATAGTCCCTACCATTTATAAGACTCTTAAGCAAATCATTTTGAAGATAATCTAAAATTACAGGATTTCCATCACAACATAATGTATATAATTTCACAACACCATTTAACATTTTTATTATAATTCAAGATTTTATATTTTGCACCTCTACTTGATTTGGTATAATTGCTACCTAAACCTTTCTGCTGGATTAGAACCACTGACCCTTCCTTACTCCCATCCCCAAAAAGAACAAGAAAGGTGTCGAATAGGCCTAAAATGAATAGTTTTGAAATGGACAATAGTAAGATCAAATGATGCACTTGTGTTAAGGTATAATATTTGTAATTCTGTCCTGAAGATAACTCTCCAGTGTTAAAACTGTCAATGCCTCTAAATAATGAAGCAAAAGAATAAAGAGTTAATATGCAACGGCCAAGCTCAATAAAAATCTGCAGAAGGAAAAATCATCTTTCATGAAAGCTACAGAATAATAAATGAGCAGTAATCTTCTGAGCTTACTGTGTCATATGTTACAACAATAAGGGAACTATATCCTGATGGTTATTTCATTTCAATATCATAAGAACATTTATTTTAATACCATACAATTTATATGTTGATTATATATAGCTAGATCTATGTCTACTAGATGAGCATGTTCACACAGGAAGAGGGAAGGAGAAGAGAATTACGAATTTATGAAATAACTTTAGTGTTAGGCACTATATTTGGTCCATTACATGCATTGTCTTATGAAGTATAATGAGACATAATACATATTTTGTAATGCTATAAGGCATCTGTTACTATTCTCATGCTGCAGTCAAAGCAGCTACACTGGTTTTCTGGGGCTGACGTAACAAATTACCATAGATTTAGTGGCTCAGAACAACACAAGTGTGTTATCCTACCATTCAGTCATTTAGAAGTCTGAAATGGCTCTCACTGAGTTCGTATCAAGATGTCAGCAGGGCTGCCTTCCTTTCTGGAGGCTCTAGGGGAGAATCAATTTTCTTGCCTTTTCCAGCTTCCGGAGGATGCTCAACCTTCTTGCCTCTTGAACCTCCTCCACCGTCTTCCTCCATCTGCAAAGCCAGCAACATCAGGCCAAGTCCCTCTCACACTGTCATCTCTCTGGCTCTGTCTTCCAGTTCTCTTTTCCACTTTTAAGGACTCGTGATTGCAATGGGCACACCCGCATAATCCAGGATCATTTCCCTGTCTTAAAGTTAGCTGACTGGCAACCTACACTCCATCTGCAACCTTAATTCCCCTTTGCCATGTAACCTCACATATTCACATTTTCCAGAGATTAGAATGTGAACATCTTTGGGGGCCATTTTTGTGCTTACCACAAAAACTAAGTTCCAAAAAGATTAGGTAGCTTGCCCAAGGTCACAGAAGTAAAAGGAAGATGGAGCCTGGATTTTTACCCAAGTTTTCTTAACTCCAGCCCCCCTGCTCTATTCAATACAGTTTGCTGTGCAGTTTGTGTCTAAAACTGGCAACAATCTCCATGGTTTGGGTCTCATCAGGAATCATATCTTGGTGCCCCTTGTGTGTCAGGCACCCTGCTAGTGCTGCATACACAAAGATGAATAAAATACACTGTTTTATTTGAAGAGCTAAGAGTCTGACAAAGGAAGCACTGAAATTATATTATATTACAATGCAGTATGTGATGATGCAAGTTACTATATTGCAAAATGCAACATGGATTCTGCTGGGTTCCTGAATGTAGCAGAACTGGACCTCAGAGTGGAAGGGATCAGGGCCAGAGTGGAGAGCATGACAAGAAGGTGGTCAGTAAATATCGAAAAGTTTCTCACAAGGAGTCACACTTGTGTTGGGCCGAGAAAACGAATAGGATTTCGCCCAACAAAGCAGATAGAGTTGCAGAGGCATTCTTGTGGAGTAGCAGGTCTCAGGATATACTAAGGAAATAAAGGAAGGCATGACAGAAATGCAACTAGAAAGGAATTTAGACCCAGATTGTGTCAGACCTTGAGTGGCACAATAAGAGGTCTGCACATTCTCCCTGTAAGTGGTAAAAAAGGAACCAGGAAAAACTTTAAGCCAAAGAGGAGCATAAGCTGGAGAAAGAGAGCTGATTTAGAAATATAAGCTTCTTAGAAAGGCTACTGTGATGGCTTCATGATAGGGGTTCTTGGGAAGAAATATAAGATGGTCTACAAAAAGATCTACCCAGGACTTTTAAAAGTTTGAAAACAGCTATAATTTTTTGGAGTTTCATATTCTTATAGAAAATAAAATGTACCCTAACTAATCAGAGGAAGTCATTTTCATTCATTTATTTAGCAAATATGTATTAAATATCCATTGTGTATCAGAATTTTTCTAAGTGAACAATTGGTTCACTTTAGTGAACAAATAGATACTGCCTTGTTTTCATGGATCCTACATTTTAGTAGAGAAGACAGACATATACTCAGAAAAACAAACAAGCAACATAAATAATAATGAAAATCAAGGGTAGTTGTACCAAAGGGGGCACACAAGACTGAGACAAAGAGTCGCAGAACAGGTATTGAGATCCCTGAGTAGAAACAGGACTGACTGATGCTTAGTCTGAATGTACCAGAATGGCCATATTATACTTGTTACAATATTGAATTAGGACACAGCCACACCTGCCAAAAATAGATGCTCCCAGGATCCCCAAAATACCTGCCACTGGTGCCTGAGCCACACTGGATTCTCCCTTAAGACTTCCTAGAAGTCCTCATAATCCACCAACCAAAGAGTTAATGCTTGGCCTGAGGATCTAGATCTACCTCCAGCTCTGTGACCTCTGGCATTTTTTCTGATTGTTAGACATTGGCTGTCACCTTTCGGTAGGTCAGTTAGCAAAGACATTGATAGAGAAAAAGAGGAGCCCTGTGTACCCTGAACCTGAACCTGTTCTACTAAGATGGAACCTTTGGAAGAAATCTGTTGATGTGACACTTAAGACTATGCTTTAAAAAAAAAAATTGAGGAAGCAATAGAAAAGCAAAACCTCAAGGTTAGCTTGTCAAAGGTCAAATTAGGTCCTTCTCTTGTTAGAATTTGTCAAGAAAAGCTCCAGTTGAAAAGGTCACCTTGAAGTCGAGACAGAAAAAGAAAAGGCGATAGCCAGCTGAAGAGTGGGAGGTGATCATCCCAGGCAGAGAAAACTGCATATGCAAGGAAAGAGAGGAAGCAAGCACTTGGCATGTTTGAGGAACTGAAAGAGGACCGGCAGGGCCACAGCTTATCTTTGGGAAGGTGGATCTAAATGAGGTTGGACATAGGTTTTTTAGGCCATAGCGAGGGATTACATTTTTATTTTAAATGCAATTGGGAGTCCCCTGAAGGGTTGTATGCAGATAAGTGAAGTGATCCAATTTCCACTTTTAAAGCTCATTTTGCTGCTGAATATAAATGTATTATAGAACAAGACTGAAAGCGGTTGCGGGAATGAATGTGAAGGATGCTGGCAGCAGAACTGGAGAGAAGTCAATTGTGAGATCTGTTGTCGAGACAGGATTTTGGGAATTGAGGATGGTATGGGATATAGATGTTGAGGGGATGGAGAGATCATTGATGAAGGTCGTGATATCAAATAATAGATTTTCAATGTAGACAAAACAGCCTTATATTGGAAGAACATGCCATTTAGGACTTTGATAGCTAGAAAGGACATTTCGATGCCTGACTTCAAAGCTGCAAACAACAGGCTAACACTTAATAGGGGCTAACGAAGTTGGTGACCTTAAATTGAAATCAGTGCTTATTTATCACATTAAAAATTCTAGGGCAAGTAAGAATTACACTAAATCTACTCTACTTGTGCTCTAGAAATAAATGAAACAACAAAACCTGGATGATAGTACCTCTGTTTACAGTATGGTTATCGAATATTTTAAGTCATTGTTGAGACCTACTGCTCAGGAAAAAAAAATCTTTAAAATGTTGCTGTTCACTGATAACACATCTGGCCACCCAAGAGCTCTGATGGAGATACACAAGGAGATTAATATTGTTTTCATGCTTGCTAGCATGACATCCATTCTGCAGCCCATGAATCAAAGAGTACTTTTACTTTCAAATCTTATTATTTAAGAAACACATTTTGTAAGGGTATGGCTACCCTAGATTGTAATTCCTTTGATAGATCTGGGCAAAATAAATTGAAAACCTTCTACAAAGGATTTACCATTCTAGATGACATTAAGAACATTCATGACTCATGGAGGCTACAATATCAACATTAACAGAAGTTTGGAAGAAGCGGTTTCTAACTCTCAAGGATGATTTTGGGGGGCTCAAGACTTCAGTAGAGAAAGTAATGGCAGATGTGGTAGAAGTAGCAAGAGAAATGGAATTAGAAGTGAAGCCTAAATATATGACTGAATTTCTGCAATCTCATGTTAAAACTTGAACGAATGAGGAGTTGCTTCTTAGGAATTAACAAAGAAAGTGGTTTCCTGAGATGGAATCTACTCCTGTAGAATACTGCTCCTGTGAAAATACTGTGAACATTGTTGAAATGCCAACAAAAGATTTAGAATATTACACAAACTTAGTCGATAAAGCAGTGGCAGAGTTTGAAAGGACTCATTCCAATTTTGAAAGAAGTTCTACCGTGGGTAAAATGCATTGTATGCTACAGAGAAATCTTTCACAAAAAGAGTTAAAAGATGTAGTAAACTTCACTGTCTTATTTTAAGAAACCACCACCCTGATCAGTTAGCTCCATCAAGTCAAGGCAAGACTCTCTACAAGCAAAAAGATTAACATTCACTGAAGCCTCAGATGACCGTTAGCATTTTTTTAGCTATAAGGTATTTTAAATTAAGGTATGTACATATTTTTTGTAGACATAATGCTATTGCACACTTAATAGACAATGATAGAATGTAAACATACCTTTCATATGCACTGCGAAACCAAAAACTTCATCTGTCTCACTTTATGGAGATATTCACTTTATTTTGGTGGTCTGGTACTGAACCTATAGTATCTCAAAGGTTTGCCTATATAATAAAGGCTAATTATTTTATAATGCTGTTAGCATATTTTCTTCATTCACAAAAAGGTTTGCTTACTGTATAGGAAAAAGCTCTACCCATAGCTCCCTGAGTCAAACGAGTTGCCCATCCTCAACACCTCATTAGAATACGTGATAGTAATTCACAGACCTTTGGGGACAATGAGCAGGCTTTCAAATACTGCTTGAAATAGGGATAAACACTATATTTTCAAAAATAGTGTAAGTGTTCCATGGTTCCCTCAGGCAATTAGCTGGTTTTGTTGCCATAAGTTGTCCTACTTCTATCCCCACAGAATAAGCATTTGGTCTGTCTGCTCAGAGTTATCACGTTTTTCCTTTTTCCCTCTAGGTAGGTCACTAGATTCCTTTGTGAACAGTGGGCATCAAAGAGCCATTAAAACAAAAAAACCCTAAATTTGTGCGAAATGCAGCTCTTAATATTTCTCTGGAGCATTGAATCATATTATATGTAATTATAAAATACTATCAGAAAAGGGCACTTTACATACCATAATAGTCATTTTATAAAGTTCAATTTGGCAATTCCAAACCACATTTAATTTTCTCTGCAAATTCCCACATGGCAGGAAGATACTGCTCTCTGCAGCTTTCAAGTCTCTTTCAGGGAACGGTAAAATGACAACCTTTTAGAATTAGCACTTTTTCTATAAATAGACACTAAATCACTTATGCCAAATACAGTCACATATGCATTTTTATTAAAATAAATACTAAAATAATAAGTAATTTTCCTATATAACCATTTTGGGATTTTATGCAAATTAGAATTCTGCAATATAGTTTAGTATGAATCATTTGTAGTTCTTCATCTTCACTGACAGGTGGGGCTAGTGATTTCTGTATTAATTATAATATTTTAGCATATTAAAATCTGTATCTAGATGAAGCAGACACTTCAAAGCTTCAAAACTGATGAAACTGCATACCTCTCTTTTAAGGGATAAAACCATTTGCATTAATATGTGAAATACACTACTAAAACACCCCCTGCTGATTTCTTAGGCTTTTGCAGGGAATTATGCATAATTTTCTGAAAATTAAAAACCAAGGATTAGATATTTATGATGATAAAAATTGGATCTCAAAAAACTATTAAAAACTTGGAAGATTCTCCTAAGCTAGAATTTTTAACTCAGTTAAAAAATTATTTAACACGTACCAGAGGTTAATAAAAAGCATAGTGTAGACAGAAGATCTAAACTCAGTTCCACCACTTACTAGCAAAGCACTGTGCTATGGTCTGAATGTCCCCCAAAATTCATGTGCTGAAACTAAATCACCAATGTGGTAGTATATTGAAAGGGAGGCCCTGAGGGGGTGATTAATTAATTGAGGTAGAGCTCTCATAAATGGGATTAGCAACCTGATAGAGCTGGAGGGAATTAGCTAATCCCTTTTTGTCCTTCTGCCTTCGGACACGTGAGGACATGACATTCCTCTTTTCTGGGGGATGCAGCGACAAGATGCTATCTTGAGGTAGAGAGAGCAGCCTTCACAAGGCACCAAACTTGCCAGCTCCTTGACCTTGGACTTTCAGCCTTCAGAACTGTGAGAAGTATATTTCTGTCCTTTATAAATTACCCAGTCTCAGATATTTTGTTATAGCAGCAGGAATGAACTAAGACACATCTTTGTGAACCTACATCACAGAACTGAAATGAGAATTAAGTAACATAGGAAGCTTCTTTATAAATAGTAGATAATAATCTCACAAATGTCAGTTATTGAAAATGGCATAGTATAAGCCACCCATAAATTCATATTTACATCTGGGGACAAATTATCAGGCATCTACAAATTCTCCATGCAAAGGTGTTTTACTCATTTAGATTTTAGTTTGTTTTTATGTTGATGTTAATCTTTTAAAAAGCTTATGTGATTATATTTAGGGTCATCTGAATATCCTCTTTATACCTGTTAGGCAACGTGTATGTTCATGGTAGCATTAGTGCCAAATAATTCAAATTCACTTGTTTACAAGCTACTGAAAACAGATGCAGGCAGACTTAATATGTAGCTTCCATGCTCCTCCAAAAGAAAGACAAGTGACAATGGAAAAAAATTTGAACAAAGATTTGGTAATAGTTTGACTCCAGAAACTAATGAGAACATCCAGTCATTAAATGGCACACTGTATCACTGGTAAGCTGAAACTTAAAAAAAAAAAAAAAAAAGGAATCTTGCCAGTTAGCACTAAGTGTAATGATTTAACAGTGTTCATCACTGTCAATTAATAAGACCATTTATATTGGTTTTGTGTATATTTATTGCAATTGTTTAAATAGTTACATGAAAACTGTAAGCTTATGTTTACACCTAGATTCGTATTTCTATATATTTAAATGTCAATAAATTAACATAAATTAGCTTAAAAATAATAAGCTGACACTTGAGTGTGGTCAGTGAGATCAGAACTCAGAAAAGACACAACTCAGGTTGTCTTCTCTCTGTACTTTGCTGTCTGACTCTGGGCAAGTCAAATGACCTCACCTCCCCTATTTCTTCACAGCAAACTAAGAATAATAATCTCATTCACACAGGACCATTGCGAGGAGTACGTGAAATAATGAATACAACCGGGAATGAATGCCTTCTCAGGTAGAGTGTGTTGTGGACAATAAGATACCTGAATCAAGAGTCTGTACTTTCAGCCTACATTTTGATGCCACGTTGGGTAAATCTCCTTACCTCTATGGTAGTCACCATTGTTTTTTAAAGTTAGGAGATTATCTCAGTTCCTTTTAAAATAGCTTTTATAGCCGGGCGCGGTGGCTCACGCCTGTAATCCCAGCACTTTGGGAGGCCGAGGCGGGCGGATCACAAGGTCAGGAGATCGAGACCACAGTGAAACCCCGTCTCTACTAAAAATACAAAAAATTAGCCGGGCGCGGTGGTGGGCGCCTGTAGTCCCAGCTACTCAGGAGGCTGAGGCAGGAGAATGGCGTGAACCCGGGAGGCGGAGCTTGCAGTGAGCCGAGATCGCGCCACTGCACTCCAGCCTGGGCGACAGCGCGAGACTCCGTCTCAAAAAAATAAAATAAATAAAATAAAATAGCTTTTATAGAAGGTGGTTGGGTTTTCCACTGGAATTTCAAAGTACTCCCCATTTCTGTATCATGCCCACAGTTATTTCGGTTTCCACTAGCTTTTTAAAAAATTTACTGAGGGACAAAAACGTTAAGATTCATTTGTGATCAATGCAGCAATGTCCAAATATAAGCAGGGTTAAAAGAGCAAAATTATCCCATCTATCAGAGAAACTTTAATATTTTTCTTTGCTTCGTTGTTTTATCTGGTATAATGGAAGGGCAGAACTCATATTTGAGTCTTCTCTCTGTTCTTAGCTGTAATCCTAGCAAATTAAATGACCTCTTTACACTGGCTAATTATTCATCTGCCAAACAATTATAACAGCCACCATTGATCACGTACGAGCTTACCCAATGCCATGCGTGCACTGTGTTCTCAACGTGCACACCAGGCGAACTCTCCCATTTAGTGCTCGCAATTTTGAGGTGGACATTAGGTCCACTTAACCGATGAAAAAACTGAGGCTGAACAAAGTTAAAAACCTGTCATGCAGCATCTGCAAAGCGGAGGTTCTAAAAACACCTCACCGTAAGAAAGAACTGCTAACAAACAATAGCTCTGCCTCTAAACACCCGCTTTTCGTCTAATATTCACAGATGGGCATTTGGAACGTCAAAGGGCCAGAAGCCCTTAGAACCTTCAGGGCTGGAGTAAAGCGGCTGCAACAAATTCCAGAGCAACTCCCTCGAAATACCTCACCCTGCCCAGGCCCCGCCTCGTCCCGCCCTCCTGGGCGCTCTCCCAACCGCCCGCTCC
Organism: Papio anubis; assembly: GCF_008728515.1. Taxonomy (NCBI): domain Eukaryota; kingdom Metazoa; phylum Chordata; class Mammalia; order Primates; family Cercopithecidae; genus Papio; species Papio anubis. The sequence goes on along the minus strand of NW_022161270.1, from coordinate 171,261 downwards.
AGAGAAGCCTCGCCCACCCGGCTCCTCCGCCGCTCTCACTTGCGGAAGTCGCGGCGCACCCTGCCTGCCTTTCTCGCAGGAGGACGCAGCGCATGCGCTCTCAGCACACCCGGATTTCCTGTCTACCGCCATCGCTTCCGGTGGGGTAGGTCTGACCAATGGGGCTGGCTCCGAGGCGGGCCTTACGTCTAGCAGATTCCTACCCTGCGCGTTACTTTCGGAGCTTCTGTGAAGGGCAGGGGTGAGACAGGGGTGGCTCGTGCTTGCCGAGTCTCATGGCTGCCCCCGGGAAGCTCAGTACTTGCCGTCTCCCGCCGTTGCCCACGATTCGAGAAATCATTAAGTTGTTCAGACTGCAAGCAACGAAGCAGCTATCACAGAATTTCCTCCTGGACTTGAGGCTGACAGGTGGATGGCTTAGCAGTGCTCCCCGGATGTCTCCCCAGTGTCCCTAGGGGCGTGGGCCGGGGGGTCTCACACGTCCCCGCGGGCGGGTGTCCAGGCACTGGCGTGCGACGGGCTTTTGGTCAGGTCCTTCGACCTCTTTGTATCAAAAGAACTCCGGTCCCACCGCCCAGGAGACACGTGAAGTGCGTTGATTGCTCACAAAACTCCGCGTTCAGGGGGATGTAGCCTGCAGGCAGGCTGCATAGACGCCGAGCTCACTAGGGGAGGAAGGGTTCGTGTGTCGTGAAAGGCGCTGGTGAATACTGGAATCTGGGTCACTTTGAAATCAATCACTCTGAAGTGGTACAGCACATGCTGACTGGACTTGCTTTACATGCAGTTTAAAGTTACCAGAATTTAAATTGGTGCCAGGATTTTATCAATAAGTTGGTGAAAAGAGTATCCCTCGTAGGATTCGTGGTTTAAACGTTTACCTGTTGAGTCTAAGAAAGCCTCGGGGACGCTAATATTCATTCATAAGTATGTATTAGGCAAACACCGTTGTGCTAGTGTTGGGGGTAGGATATGGGCGTGAACAAGGCAGTGTTTCCTCGAGGAGCTTACTTTTAGCAATTTTACATTCCCACACCTAATTGTTTAAAGTCACTTTTTATGAGATATAATTTATATGCAGTAAAATTCACCAGTTTGAAGTGCTCAATTTGATTAGTTTTGACGAATGTATTAATACATGGTCGTTCCACTACCATCACCATTGCTTAGTGATGTTCTATGAGATGAGATTGCAAAAATATATTACAAACATGGCTACTAAGTCAGTGCTGGAGTACTTAGGTTTTGAGATGTTCATATTTCATTCTGTTTGGTCCCACTTCAGAAGTTGCAAAGAGCAGTAAATCACGCCCAAAAAGTTCATTTTCACTTAAATGAAGCACACTCCAGAAAACATAAAATGTTTTATTTCTTGGACGTGTAGTCTTTATTCTGCCTGTAGCAATATGACTTTGGATAAAATAATGTAACTCTTAAGTGTTCTCATCTTTTTTTTTTCTTTTTAAGACGGAGTTTCGCTCTTGTTGCCCAAGCTGGAGTGCAATGGCGCGATCTCGGCTCACTGCAACCTCTGCCTCCCCGGTTCAAGTGATTCTTGTACCTCAGCCTCCCAGGTAGCTAGGATTACAGGCTTGAGCCACCATGCCCAGCTAATTTTATATTTTTAGTAGAGATGGGGTTTCACTATGTTGGTCAGGCTGGTCTCGAACTCCTGACCTCAAGTGATCCACCCGCCTCGGCCTTCCGAAGTGTTGGGATTACAGGTGTGAGCCACCGCGCCTGGTAGTTTCCTCATCTTTTAATTGGAAGAAGGGCTTACTACTTTAAAAGATTACCCACTCTAAAATTCTTTGGTTCTAGTAATAGCTAGTGCCAACCTTTTCGCTTGTTATAGCCACATCCTAAATATAAATCACCATTCTTAGGGTAGAAGTTATAGGTCTATCTATATTTTTAAAAATATATTTTATATATTTATATAATGTTATATTTTTTAAAATCCTTCAAATACATTTTCTCATGAGCTTTTATCTTCAGGAGTAAGTTTCAAATTCTAGGTATTATCCACTCTTTCTATGGGAACCAGAGTTAAAGGAGATTAGGGTATTTACCTGAGGTTAGATGCTCAGGCAGAGGAGAGCAAGAATGAAATCAGGCTCATTGATTTGATAGTGCTTCTTTAATATTCATTTGTATTTCAATGTGCCTGAAGAGTTTGAGAGCAGAGACCTGCCTACTGTTGTAGCTCTCCATTTTAAAGAAGGAGAATATTAAATTTATTCCATAATGTGTCCTTCCTGTTCCCCCCTCTGAGAGGCATTGGCTTTAGAATTTATACCTGTGTTGAAGTCCATGACCTTGTACAAATGAAACAATAGACAAGGAAACTGAAAGGTTAAGAGAAATGAAATTGGGATAGGAGTCCTTGGTTAACATGTAAGGATTAGGTGAGAATGTGTGTAAAACGATCATAACAGGTAAGATGGTCTGTGGATGCTAATTCCCTCCCTGTTTAAAGACTAAACCATTTTTGGATGGTTAAGAAACTAGTTTCTTCATTTTAGCCGGCAAAGATATGTTGTTGAAAACAAGCAAAAATAGGACTGTGAACACTTACAAGAAGTGCCGGTATGTTTTCAGTGACTAAATTTCCACTATCCTAGGAAGACCAGTTCCTTGCATTTCCATATCTCAAAGTCACTGAGACCAGCCCATTGCATGTTTTTCCAGATGTGATGATTGGCTGCACTGAGTCAATACTTTACTCTTTTATGATGTCTTAAGGGCTGCTAAGTTGAATTTGATTAATTAAAAAATTTATTTTTCCATATTAACATGCATGTGTGCAAAGTTTTAAAAACCCTCAACTGCTCAATTTAACTTTTTCCTGAAAATGACTAAGAATTCAAATTTCTGAAAATCCTGTGATCTAAGAACTTATTGCCATTGCCATATTGACCACCAACAAGATGTCTCTAGATAAAAAGGAGACTTCAGCACTTTTTGCTTTTGGATTTCACTAGCAATACTAGCAATACTGAAGATTCTGTATGTGAAACTAGTGTTGCTTATTCAGATATTCAATGTTCAGTAACTATAGAAAAGCGCTGCATGCTTATCTAATCTGTTCTTAGGAGGTGGTTGGTTTCAAATCAATTTGAAAAGAATTTGCATGGGGCAGATAGAAACTGCAATATTAGCTAAATTTAAGCTAAGAAACTTTGTCATGCTAATCCTGTTTTTGTTAAGGAACTAGTACAGTTCAACGGTGCTGTGGTAGCATATTGAATTGCCACTTCATGTTAATTTAAGTAGAGAGTTAGTCAAATAAATGTTGTACGTAAAGGATCAATTGATTGGGTAATGGCTGGATTTTTATAGAAGATTTTTCTCGCTAAATTTCATACGTTGAAATTTGCCAGGTTAATCGAGATAACTAAAACTCTTTTTCCTCTAGATAAAATTGTCAGGAAAGCTGGCAATCTGGCAAATGCGTATGTTTATGAAGTGGGCCCTGGGCCAGGGGGAATCACAAGATCTATTCTCAATGCCGACGTCGCTGAACTTCTGGTGGTTGAAAAGGACACTCGATTTATTCCCGGATTACAGGTGAGATACCCAAAGAGCCTTCTTTAGGAGGCAAAAGCTGAATTTAAATCTTTATGCCATGATGCTTAAACCCCAGGGTACACAAAGATTATGTAGGTTTTTCCTCAACTATAGATCCCCAAGGCCCCATTCCAGAGATTTTGATTCCATAGTCTGGAGAAATCTGGAAGTCTCCATTTTTAACAAGGACTCCCAGATGGTCTGTTGACTACACCTTGAAAAAACCTGCTTTACACATTTTTGCTGAACAAACTAATTGTTTTATGTGATTTTTTTTTTAAAGTCTACTAACAGCTATGCATGTCGTGGCCCGTTCCTTCAAAAATAAATAATAATAAATAATGGCCAGTAATGACTCATTGGTGTGACTTTTGAGAACTTCATTTAGGTTCAAAAAGCATTTCCTCAAACAAAAGATGAGTAAGACATATGCACGCTTTTCATCATGAGAGACTTAATTATGCAGCTTAAGGATTCTTTTATAAGATAAATTTTTTAAGTGAAGGAAGGAAGTTGTACTTTCATAGATTTAGGATGAGGTATAAATGAAATGATATATGCATCTTTAAAATACAGGCACTGTTATTGTATGAGAAATAAGAGTTGAAGGAACTGGGCATGTTTCAACTGGAGAAAAGAGGCCCTGGGTAGGAGCGTACACAGCTGCACATCCAAGGTTGGTGGTAGATAGGATAAGCTTGTTTTGATCTTTTCTAAGAAAGAACTAAAACAAATAGATGGAAATTGAGGGAGACAGGATTGAGGATAAGGAGGAACTTACTGTTTTTAAAACGCTAGCAAACAGTGAAATAGATTGTATCAGTGATCTTGTAAAGGGATATCCTCATAAGGGAACACTTAATGACTTAAAGGCCTTTGTTTGATTCCTCCGTAATTTTAAAACTTTAAAAGAGCCCTGAACCTTTGGCTCAGATGACAAGCAATTTATCATGTGACTTTAATAGAATAATGTAGTTTTCTACATTATTATTTCTGTACAAAAGGAGAAATTGATTTAAAATCAGTACATTCTGATACTAACTTGTGTATATATTAATGGAGAAATGTTAATTTTTGTCAGAAGAACAGTTTGAAAAATTGTTTTTGAAAACCTAGAACTTTTTGTGCATGTATCTGATTTTTTAAGAATTATGTATCAGTTAGAGGTGGAAATGGGAACATTATTATTTTTGGTAAGATCATGAGATTATGAAAAGAAACTGAATAATTGTATAAACCCCTTTGGGCTTATTCATGTAGCCCGTTTTGGACATAGGAATGCTCACGTGACTTTTTTGCTCTTAAAAACATTTCTTGTCCCTCATATGTCACCATTTGTTGGGTTTATTCTTTCTTATTAGGCCAGGGGTGAACCAGATTTCCATTCATTCCCACATATTCTCCTCTCTGATATGAACAAAAGATCTTCGAAGGCAGACTGTTGAAAAGAGTGACTGCCACCCTTCTCTTCTCAGTTTCCCCAAACCCCTAAGTCACTACGTTCCTAACTCCAGCTGTGTTTTATCTCATTCGATGTATCATCATCTGACATACTGTATATATGTTCTTCCCATTTGTTTGTTAACTGACTCACCTGTCTGGATTGTAAATACCTGAGGGTAGAGATTTGTGTCTGTTTTGTTCCCTGTTGTACCTCTATCTCACATAACAGTACCTGGTACATAGAGGTGTTCAGTAAATGTCTCACATGAGAAACAAAAAGGTTGACCGACTATTTCTGTATCTGTGTATGTATGTGTGTATGTATCTCTCATATTTGATAATTAAATGTATCATTAAATAGTGAAAGTAAATATTTGTGTAGCATTGATAATGAAAAAGTTTTATGCTCTTTTTTTCTAAATTTGAAGGCTGATTTCAAGTTACATTACTCTACAGGAAATGTATATTTGACTTCTCATTTGTTTTCAGTAGAAACAAAATTAATTCTTAGTATCTTATATGCAAGAAAGGAATTTGCCTTAAAAAGAAATGTTGGGTACTAAAATATCAAATGGGCTTTTTTTTCCCCTGTAAGGAATGTTTCAATATGTAAAACTACTTTCTTTTAGAGGTACTAAATTAATCATAAAACTGAGTAAAAGCAGAAAGAAAGTGATCTATTTTAAGGATTCCATTTTAGTGATTTCTAAGCTAATATAATTACTTTTTAAAGAAATTGTAATAATTTATAAAATATCTTCTAGCTGAAAGCCTGTCATTTATAGCTTAATTCAATTCCTACAGTATTTTCATGAGGCAGTTTAGGGGAAAGAAAAGCTGGTGCTCATACAGGATTCATGCTCAGCATGTTCTAAAGGTAAGAAAAACATGTCTAGTATGTTTAGTATAGTATAGTTTTGTGGTAAAGACACAGACTTCAGCATCAGCCTGCCTGGGTTTAACTTCAGATTCTACTACTAGTTGGGTGACTTTGGGTAGGTAATTTTGTCCTCTGTGCCTCAGTTTGCTTGTAGGACTCGTATAAGGATTAAGTGTATGCCTGATACTTAGAAAGCACTCAATAATATCTTAGTCATAAGTAATCAATTAAATTATTATCCCTATGCCTTGATTACCTCTGGTGATTAATGACTGATCAGGAGACCTCTGATCTGGAAAGAGGTATCGGAGGAAGTCATGTTATTCCATTGGAGCACTGGAAAATTCCCCAGTGCTATGGAAACATTGGGGCATTCTCCAACTCATCAAACTTGCATTGGACACCTAGGGTTTCTTTTCTTGATGTTGTCACATTCTGATTGTGCATTTCTAGGTTTTTAAGTTTTTCATTGTTTCTTGTTACATTTTCATGACTGACTGGATGCTCTGTGCTGTGGAGAGGAGTGAGGAGATTTCCTGAATCTCAAGGAGCTTGAGGCCTTGATAGGTTTTTTCCCGTTTCTGAACTGGAAATAACTTAGATTTTCTGACATCTCAGGGAATTTGAAGCTTTGATAGGTTCTTCTGCATTTCTGAAGTGGAGATAAATTTTGTAAATCATTTGTACCCCTTCAGAGAAGTAGTCCAGATTCTCCCTCATTTTATTTTATTTTTTTCTGTTTATTTTAAAGCAAACTTGTCCAAGCTATTGCCCACAGACTGCCTGCGGCCCAACACAAATTCTTAAACTTTCTTAAAACATTATGAGATTTGTTTTGCATTTTTTTTTCAAGCTCGTCAGCTATCGTTAGTGCATTTTATGTGTGGCCCAGGGTAGTTCTTCCAGTGTGGCCGAGGGAAGCCAAAAGATTGCAGAGCACTGTTTTAAAGGCTTCATATATTAAAAATAATATAATAATACCTAATATTTATGGAGAGTTAATCACACTAAATACTTTGTGATGTGGTTTGGCTCCGTGTCCTCACCCAAATCTCCTCTTGTAGCTCCCATAATTCCCATGTGTTACGGGAGGGACTCAGTGGGAGTTGATTGAATCATGGGGGAGAGTCTTTCCTGTGCTGTTCTCGTGATAGTGGATGAGTCTCACAAGATCTGATAGTTTTAAAAATGGGACTTTACCTGCACAAGCTCTCTCTTTGCCTGTTGCCATCCACGTAGGATGTGACTTGCTCCTCCTTGCCTTTCACCATGATTTTGAGGCCTCCCCAGCCATGTGGAACTGTGACTCCAGTTAAACCTCTTTTGTAATTGCCCAGTCTCAGGAGTATCTTTATGAACAACATGAAAATGAACTAATACACTTTGTTTTACAGCTTTTTTGAGATACAATTGATGCTCAGTAAACTGCACATATTTAAAGTGTACAAATTACTGAGGATTTGTGTGTGTGTGTGTGTGTGTGTGTGTGTGTGTGTGTGTGTTTGAGACAGGGTCTCACTCTGTCACCCAGGCTGGAGTTCAGTGACACGAGCACAACTCACTGCAACCTTGACGTCCTGGGCTCAAGCAATCCTCCCACCTCAGCCTCTTGAGTAGGTGGAACTGCAGGTGCACACCACCATGCCTGGCTGATTTTTGTATTTTTTTGTAGAAATGGGATTTCACCATTTCTACATGGTGGTCTCAAACTCCCGGGCTCAAGCATTCTGCCCACCTCAGTCTCCCAGGATGCTTGGGATTACAGGCAAGAGCCACCACCCCCAGTTAACTGAGTTTTGACATATGTGTGATTGCGTGAAACCGTCATCACAATCAGGAAAATAAACAATCATCATCATCAGGAATCCTCGTGTTTCTTTGTACTCAATCCTTTCCTTCCCCCTTTACCTATCCCAGACAACCACTAATCTGCTATCTCTATAGCAGAAGTTTATATAAATGGAATCATACAATATGTGCTTTTGTTTTGGTCTGATGTCTTTTACTTAGCATAATTATTTTGCAATTCATCCATGTTGAGGTGTTCATCAGTAGTTTGCTCCTTTTTATTGCTGAATAGCATTCCATTTTATGAATATACCACATTTGTGAATCTGTGCACCTGTTGAGAGACTTTGGGTTTTTCTATTTTTTGGCTCTTATACTGTAATAAAGCTTTTATGAACATTCATATGCAAGTGTTTGTGTGGATACACACTTCCGTTTCTCTTGAGTAAAAACCTAGGAGTAGAATATCCGGGTCCTGTGGTAGACGTATATTATACTTTTTATGGAACTACCAAATTGTTTTATAAGATGACTGTGCCATGTTACATTCCCACCAGTTGTACTTCAGAGTTCCTGTTGCTCCACATGCTTGCTGAGGCTTGGCATGGTCAGTCTTTTTAATTTTAGCCATCCTAGTGAATATGTAATGGTATCCTCTTGTGGTTTTTATTTGCGTTTCCCTAATAGGTAATGATACTGGACATATGATGTGCTTATTTGCCATCTTTGTATCTTCTTTGGGGAGTTATTTGTTCAAATATTTTTAGTACTTTTACTTTTTTTGTCTTATTATTGAATTTAAAGAGATATTTATATAGTTCGGATCTGAGGCTTTGTCAGATACAGATTTTGCAGATGTTTTCTCGGCTGTGGCTTACCTTTTTATTTTCATAACTGTCTTTTGAAGAGCAGAAATGTCATGTTTATGAAGTGCAATTTATCAGTTTTTTCTTCTAGATTTTATGCTTTTTATGTCTTATTTTTAAAATATTTGCCAAACCAAGATCACTAAAAATTTCTCCTATGTTTTCTTTGAGGTATTTTATAATTTTAGTTTTTACATTTAGGTCTTTGATACATTTTGAGCTAATTCTTGCATATTGTGTGACGTAAGGTTTAGGTTCTTTTTTAATACCATTTGTTGAAAATACTGTCTTTTCCTCATTGAATTGTCTTGGTACTATTGTCAAAAATCAGCTGACTTTATGTGTGTCAGTTTATTTCTGAACTTCCAATTCTGTTCTATTTATCTATAGGTCTGTTGTTTCACCAACAACCACCTGTAGAATTCATTGAGCTTCTTGGATCTGTAGGTTTTCCTGTGCTTTTTGCTCTCTAATGTCTGAAAATTGTTGTTTCTTCTATTTTCTCCATTTTTTAAATTGGTTTAAGGCAGGAGAATGTGCCTGGTCCCTTAGATTCCATCTTTGTCAGAGTAGGAAGTTTCAGGATTCTTCTTAACCATTAAATGATGTGGTTTTGAAGAATTTTTGGAGACAGAAAGTAAGTCATTGTATTGTTAGTATTGCCGTTGGTTGGTTGGTTGGTTGGTTGGTTGGTTGGTTGGTTGATTGGTTGGTTTGTTTGTTTTTTGAGGCAGAGTTTTGCTCTTGTTGCCCAGGCTGGAGTGCAGTGGCACGATCTTGGCTCACTGCAAGCTCCACCTCCCAGGCTCAAGCGATTCTCCTGCCTCCCGATTAGCTGGAATTACAGGCGCCCACCACCACGCCCATCTAATTTTTTGTATTTTTAATAGAGACTGGGTTTCTCCATGTTGGCCAGGCTGGTCTCGAACTCCTGAACTCAGGTGATTCACCTGCCTCGGACTCCTAACCTTTGGGTTTTTTTAGTAGGTAAACACTGATTATTTCCACTTCATTGGCATAGTGGAAAGTTCATGGGATTGAGCATCAAATAGTCTAGTGACCAAATCTCAGATAGGCCACCTACTAGCTTCGTGACCTTAAGCTTGCTATTGAACCTTTTTTAGCTTCAACTTTCTCATCTGCAGCATGGGAATAATAGTTCTCTTCTGTGGGTATTGCAAGGATGGGTAGAAATGGATGTAAAGACCCTGGCATAATCCCAGTAGCCAGTAATAGTTGCTATTTTAATTATTCCCCTTCCAGCCATCTTATAAAGAGACATATGAGGTAATTTCAGCATCCAGGCAGAAAGAGCTATTTTTAATTAGAGATAATGAAGTTTTGAAATTCTTTAATTTCTAACAAATTTTTTAAACAGGAAGATTGCCTACCTTGCTGTTGTGACATAACTACTTACTTTATACATGTAACTTACTTGATGTTACCATAGTTAATTGTAACATAGACAAAACTCAACAAATAAGCAAAAAGTGGCTTACAGCCAAAGTGACTTTTTAGTCCATACAAAGTAGAAGTACAGAGATCAGTGGTAGAAGCAGGTCCACTGACAACTGTAAGAAGTAATAGTTGTTACAGTGACAGAAAGCTATAAAGGACAAATATAAAGACAGAAGAAACAATAATAATAATAGGGTAGCAAAAACACCTTCATAACTGTTGAGGCCATTATTCTAAAGACAACAATAACCCTAGGTCATCAAAAAAAGAGTGAAATTTGGTTCAGTGTTCTTGACCTAAGGAAGAGGATTCTGCAATATAGTTTAGAAAGATTTTCTTCTATATGTTTCTTATTTAAAAATGTTAACACTTAAAGGAATAAACATTTATTGAATAGAAAATTTACTAAATAAAACATCTAATTCCTTGATGAGGCTAAGCAAATGAGTCTATACTATACTTAGGTGTTCAGATCCTGCTTAAAAAGCAAGCAAGGGAGGTGGGGATAGAGAGGCTGGTCAACAGGTACAAAGTTATCGTTAGATGGGAGGAATAAGTTCTGCTGTGCAATACCATTCTGTTGCACAGTAGGGTGACTAAGTTAATGACAATATATAGTGTATTTCAAAATAGCTAGAAGAGAGAATTTTAAATGTTTTCACCACAAAGAAAAGATAAAAGTTTGAAGTGGATATGCTAATTATCCTAATTTTATCATATTGTACACGTGTGTAGAAGCATATCATAATTAGCATCTGTCATTATTCTAATGGCAACAGTGACCCCAGGTCATCAAGAAAAGGGTGAAATTTGGTTCAGTGTTCTTGGCCTAAGGAAGAGGATTATGCAATATAGCCTCCCTATACAGTGGCCTAAGGAAGACGGTTACATAGTTAGCGTACCTGTACATTGTGTACAATGTATAATGATAAAATTAGGATAATTAGCATATCCACCTCAAACATCATTTCTTTGTGGTGAGAACATACAATTATTGTGTGTCAATTAAAAATAAAACAAGCAAATAGAATAAAATCCAGTATGGCTTGGCTGTGTCCCTACTCAAATCTCATCTTGAGCTGTAGTTCCCATAATCCCCATGTGTCGTGGTAGGGACCCAGTGGGAGGTAATTGAATCATGGGGGCAGTTACTCTGATGCTGCTGTTTTTGTGATAGTGAGTGAGTTCTCATGAGATCTGATGGTTTTTATAAGGGGTGTTTCTCCCTTTTGTTTGGCACTTCTCCTTGCTCCCGCCATGTGAAGAAGGACATGTTTACTTCCCCTTCCACCATGAGTGTAAGTTTCCTGAGGCCTCCTTAGCCATGCTGAACTGCGAGTCAATTAAACTTCTCTCCTTTGTAAATTACCCAGGCTCGGGTATGTCTTTATTCACAGCATGAGAACAGACTAATACAAATCTAATGTCAAATTTAAAAAAGAGAGTGAAAGATTTGATAATGACATTGAAATGTCCAACAAACTTAAAATTCCTATAAAAATATTTTTAGATATTTGTAGTATCATTTAAGATACGAGTGGTTATGTGATTTCTGTTTGTTTTTGCTCTGTTCATAAATTTAAAATACTGAAAAGTCTGAAAATGTACATTTTTAATACAATTCAAGTTATTTTACATACTAAAATAAAGCAAGCTAATTGACATTTTGACATCATGCTGTGACCTCTCTAAAAGTCTGAAAAGTCTGTTTTAACATCTTTATTTTTTTATGAATAAAAAGCAGTACTTTTATATGTGTTATATATAAGAATACAAATTTTGTCTTTCAACTACTATATTTTATACTATAGATTATTTCCTTCTCATACAATTTGCTTAACAGTTTTGCCCAGCCCTGTTTCAAATTTGGGCCCTACTATGTGGCAAATCAGGAAGAAGATAATTAATGTAACTACAGTGTTGGCTGCCATGAACCCCTTACATGAGAAGGTGACAAAATGTACAAAATAGCTATTCGGTGTAGTATTTCTTCTTTCTTAAGGAATTGATAATTTTGTGTAAGTTCTAAGAATTGTATAAATTATTTCCTTATCCAGTAAAATCAACAAAAAACTGCCTAGCCGAACCACAATTAGTTGCCCCCTGCAGAGGAGCTTTCACTAAGACTTTGATTAGAGGAGAGGTTTTTTTAAATGGCCACAGAAAGATGCTTCTACATTTGTATTTTAACTTTTATTAAAGGCATTGTTTATGACATTGTTTCATGTGCCCTTTGCAAAGCATAATACCAGGAAAAAAATTATCTCTTGGAGTCTTGGTACAACTACTATTGAAAAGCAAAAATTGTATATTTCATTATGTAAATCAGCTCTCACGATTGTCAGGATTGTTAGCTCTTGTGTTTTACGTGTATGCTTCCCTTCTTCATGGTTTGGTTTTCGGTTTCTTCTTTTATAGCCTTGTGTAATGATGCCTTTTACTCTAAACTGGCATACATCTCATTTTGGAAGAATATAGAATTGAACACTAAAATAAAAGTGAAAAGAACCATTTGAGAGTGTCTGTAAAAGTACTCATTTGGCTGTAATCTGGTGCCTGCATTTGTGATTGGCTGTGCCTTTAAGCACATTCTGTGATAACACCTCCAGGGTTTTGAAGTGTAATGCTCCATTGTTATTCTTGAATGCATATAATAGTGATTTTTCCCACTCCTTCACCATACCCCATATATCATTATGGTAGTGAAAACATTTCTGTTACTGGTTGGCTAGAAAGTCTTTGTGTGTCATTGCTTAATATCATTTGAAGTGTTTAAAAGGGTACTGTCAATAATCATAATATCAATTTAGTCTGTCTAGCACTTTTTCCCCATACTTGCTTTTAGGACTTCACATAAATCTGTTAACACCAGCATTCATTCCTTCTGCAGTGGGGAGTTGCAAAGTAGATCAAGCTACAAATTGTCAAGAAGGAGGTGCACGTTTTAAAGTGTGGGGAGGATTTGGTTTGTCATTGACTGAGATTGAAAAGTGAACGGGAACCCAAAAGAAATGTAGTTTTAAACCTAGGAAAGGAACTGGGTATAGTGGCTCACACCTGTAATCCAAGCACTTTGGGAGGCCAAGGCAGGCGGATCACTTGAAGTCAGGAGTTAGAGACCAGCCTGGCCAACACGGTGAAACTTCGTCTCTACTAATAATACAAAAATTAGCCAGGCGTGGTAACGCACATCTGTAATTCCATCTCCTAGGGAGGCTGAGGCAAGAGAATTGCCAGAATCCTGGGAGCGGAGGTTGCAGTGAGCCAAGATTGCGCCACTGCACTCCAGCCTAGGCAGCAGAGCAAGATTCCATCTCAAAAACCAAACAAAAAACAAAAACAAAACCTAGGAAAGGAAGGTAAATTTATTTATGTTATATTAGCTTTTAGATATGCAGTTGTACCTGTCAGTGTGGGAAAAGTTAACGTTTGAAATGTGATTATCAGAGCATATAAGTTAATGACAAAGAGCCAATTTTACATTGTTTTGTTGTGTTTTAGTCCTAACTACTAATTATTAAGTACTTTCCATATATTGACATCATGAGACATAAGCTTTTAGTTTTGCGTCTTTGTTTTTGGCACGCTGATTTGTTTTGTCTTAACTTTGTGAAACATAATTATAGAAAAAATTTTAGCATTTTCCGTTGACGGTAAGTGCTATGATTAAATATGTGGTTTTATACATTAAGAGCATGCCACATAGAGAGCTGTCTCTTTTTAAATTTTTAGTATATTGAAATTGTTATATTTTCCAAGATGTATTGCCTGGAACTCACCAGATCAAGTTTTAGTAACGAGTGGTAATTTAAAATAATCCATAAGTATATTAATATCAGAGGCATGTGATTATTTTTGCTAAACTACCATGGCTAAACATATCAAACTAGATGATTTCCAGACTTAAAATATGTTTAGCCTCTTACCAGTAGAGGCACTTCAACTATTTATTTCTGAAAGATTATTTGTATAAATCTGCCTGATTGGCTTGTAAAGTAAATCTTTGCAATTTTCTAGACCGTACAAAATTGGATCTCCCAGGCTAAAAGAGAAAGTTTCCAGCTTTACAAAGACCTGAATGCCTTTTGGTCATTCACTTATTCATGCACTTCTTCTTAAATATGTATTAAACACTCACCGTGCATTGCTGTAGCTACAGGGGCTATAAAGGTAGCTAGGAAATGGGTCCTGACCTTAAGGAGCATATGTCGTTGCAGGGGAAATTGAGATACAGTTTGTAAGTGCTGTAAAGAGGCAGGTGCACAGCACAGTGTTAACCCCAAAGGTGGACTAATCCACAAGCCATGTTTCTTGGTCCAGTGTCTCCTCTCTGGCTTCTGTGATCATCTTGTTTATCCTCCCTCTTGGTTGTATGAGTTGGGCAAGGAGAGGTGTTAGGAGAAAAAAAATCAGCTTTAATGGACCCAGAGAATTAGGACCAAGGTAGGCTCAGGGCAAATGTTCCCTTTGAGCCTGTTCGCCATCCCTATCCAGTGCTAGGCACATTCTAGAATCTTGGCAACTGAGTTGAAGCCAAGGTTCTCTGAGCTCTGACTTAATGTGGGAAGAAAGTCACTTCTTCCCTTGAAATCTACCTTACAGTGATATTTCTTCTCATTGATATATTCACTCCTGCCTTTTAAAATTTATAAGCTCAGAGACTTTAATATGTAACGAAGGTCTTCAAGAATCAAGTTTTGTGTTGGGTATGGGGCATTTAACACAATATGAATTTATAGATGACTTAGCTATAAAGTTTTTTGAATTAAGTGCCAACTCTTCAGTACTGTGAGAGTATGATGGTAGGGTAGGTGGAATGAAGAAGAAAAAGATTACAAAGGAAAAAGTGCTTTTTCCCCCCTTTTTGCTCACAAAGACAGAAGGAAAAGGAAAGAAAGCAAATGGTTAGTAGGTGGAAATAGGTTGGGAAGTAGCTATTGTTAAAACATCCAGGGTAATTCATAGGTCGATAAGGGCTGTGGATCAACAAATATTAAGATTAGGGATGCTCTGCTCAGAGGAGTATCTCGGAGTGCCAAGTGGAGACTGGCATCGACAGGTGACTTTCTACTTGGCTAAATCTACCCATCTATTAAGTTACAGATCTTGATGATATGTAGAATCCTTTGTATATATTTAGGCTATGAAGATTTAGTTAAATTAAGCTTATCTTTCATATAGTTGACTCCTGATTAATTATCCATATTTCATGATAATGTCCTTAGTCTCTAATTTAAAAACTTATTGTTAGGAGTGAGTTTATGCTAAATCTATGCAGAAATAATGTCATCCTGAGGGTCAAAATTACACTAATATCTTTGTAAAACTGTAAGCTAGTGTTGTACTGTCTGTTACTATCCCTAATCATTCATATGTGTTAAAATGAAACACCACCGTTGTCTTTTGCAATAGACATGATGTAGTATTTGTTCATGAATGATCACCCCTAGTCTCTGACTTTTTTAACTGATTTTTTAAATGCACAGGTTTAAAAAGTTTAGTTTTGTTACTTTCATAAGTATATGAGCTCACTTGACTGATCTTTTTATAAAATAGATGCTTTCTGAGGCAGCACCTGGGAAACTGAGAATTGTTCATGGAGATGTCTTGACATTTAAGGTAGAAAAGGCTTTTTCAGAAAGTCTTAAAAGACCCTGGGAAGATGGTAAGTGCTTTTGGGTAGTTATAAACATCTCTTTTATGGTGTTCATTTTATGATACATTTATTACAGATGTTTTATGTTTATATTTAAAATTATCTGAACAGAATTAAATAATGTGTATTATAATTTTCTCTTGCTTCCTGCTTCCAAATTATAAAATCTAGTTACTTTTTCTTAATTCTAATTCATTTGTCTCAAATTTCTAAATGTTTTGAATTCTGTGCAAATAAACTTATCATTTTTTGTGATACCATATAAGGATAGGGTAAACTGTGAATTGTTATTTGTTCCAAATAGTGGGAAAAAAGAAGTGCTTTAGTAAACTGAGCCATGCCCAAGCCTCTGTTTTAACTTTTTCTATTATTTTTCACATTCAGTGAGCAACCAAGGCAGTCTTCATTCACAGGCAGTGTTTATTGGGTACCTGCTGTGTGCAGCCCTTCAGAATGCATAGATAAATAGGGTATGTTTCTTCCTATAACAGACTCTCAGAACAAACGGAGGAGGGCTTAGGGTGCCTCCACATCTGGCTGCCCCCATGTCTCTGGCCTCCCCCATGACCAGACTCCTTCAGATGGGCCGCACTCGCAGTCTCCGCCAGCTAACAGGCCCTCCTGTTCTTAGCATACAGCCTTCAGGTTTCTGCCCCAGCCCAGCCGCACTGGAACCACAGTGCCTTCCTCATTACCTGTTTCAAACCTTATCTGACTGAGTTCTTCCACATTCATTTGACTGTAATCCATAGTCTTCCGGAGGATTTCTCTGCTGTTTTTCTCCCCGATACCAGCCCCTCCTGTTTTTCCTTTTACATTTGTGAACTTTTTCTAACTATTCTTAGCTGGTGGTTATTTTTCTACCCACTTTGTACATATTGTTGTTTCTGGGGTTTTTCTTTTTGGGCAGATTTGCCAGATTACTCCATTCCTGTGGTTTCACTTACCACCTATGTATTGCAGACATTCACATCTTTATATGCTGCCTGTACCCCCTTCCTGGGTGTCTGACCTGTGACAGCTTCATCTAGGTGTCCCATAGGCCCTTTAATCTCATCATGTCCAAAATAAATTCTCTTTTTTCTCAAGCCAACTCTTTCTCATGTATTTCCTAGGCCAGAAATTCAAGGACTTTCTCTGAGTAACTGAGCAGTAATTAAGTATAATTTTTTCCTCAATAATCCAAAGCCGATTGTGAGAAAACATTGCTTTTGAATAATAAGTGAAATGAAAAATATTTAGCCATGTCTATTTATGTATTTTTGTTTGATGCTATTAATATCCAGTCTGATTTTACTTGTCACTGAAATTTTATTCAGAATATATTGATGGAATCATTTCAGGTTGTTTTTTCCTCTGCCACCAGATCCTCCAAATGTACATATTATTGGAAATCTGCCTTTTAGTGTTTCAACTCCACTGATTATCAAGTGGCTTGAAAATATTTCCTGTAGAGATGGACCTTTTGTTTATGGCAGAACTCAGATGACTTTGACTTTTCAAAAGGAAGTAGCAGAGGTAAGTTTTAACTTTTTGTGACTATTTTTATCACACGTTCAAATTCCAAAGCAAAATAATAATACTGCATTTTTACCACAGTCTGTGTTTTCTAAGTTAATATCTTATTACACACACAAAAACCCAGCAGCAGCTCAGCCAAAAGTTAAGACTGTGATGATGATGACAGACGTAACCGCTGTGAGCTTCTGGGACAACATGAATGATGTGTGATAGCCAAGGAAGTAGTGTGGTAAACACAGGGATGCAATAGCCATCGATGCCACTGGAGAAAGACAAAAGCAATGCCCTGTTGACCATACCCAGGATTGGCACGTGATACCTTGAAATTGATCCTTTAGGCTTAATGGCATGGCAGTTAAAGAATATGATAATTGGCCGGGCATGGTGACTTATGCCTGAAATTCCAGCACTTTGGGAGGCCGAGGCAGGTGGATCGTGAGGTCAGGAGTTTGAGACCAGCCTGGCCAACATGCTGAAACCCCGTCTCTACTAAAAATACAAAAAAAAAAAGAAAAAAGAAATTAGCTGGGTGTGGTGGTGGGCGCCTGTAATCCCAGCTACTCAGGAGGCTGAGCCAGGAGAATTGCTTGACCTGGGTGGCAGAGGTTGCAGTGAGCCAGAATTGCACCACTGCACTCCAGCTTGGGTGACAGAGCAAGACTCTGTCTCGAGGGGGAAAGAAAAAGAATGTGATAATCACATTGGAGCTGAGAAAAAGAAGGGGATTGAGGCTCTCATTATTCAGCATATAAATTGCACTTCATCCCTCACCTCAGCGAAGCCTGCTATGCCTGCATTCCCATGGTGGAAGTGTTCTGGGTTCACTCAAGAAAGTAAACCCTCCAGGGTAGTCAAGGGTGGTTTTTGAGCTACAGAGGTATAAGGAGGGATGTGCAGACTCTTAAGTGGTTTTTAGAAAAAATGTTATTATGACATACAAGTACAAGAGTATACAGCCATCAGTTGGTATCCGTAGGGAATTGATTCCAGAACCCCTGCAAATACCAAAATCTACAGGTGCGCGAGTCCCTGATGTCAAACAGTGTAGTATTTGCATATAACCTATGCATATCATCCCATTTACTTTAAATCATCTCTAGATTATTTGTAATACCTAAGACAGTATGAATGTTTTATAAATAGTTGTTACACTGTATTATTTGGGGAATAATGATAAGGGAAAAATCTATATATGTTCAGTACAGATGCAACCATCCTTTTTTTATTCCCTGAATATTTTTGATCTGGGGTTGGTTGGATCCATGGATATGAAACCCACAGATACCGAAGGATGACTGTATAATGTACATAGATGGCTTAATAAAGGGAACTCCTGAATCCCCACCCCGGCACATGGATAATTGAATCACCGGTACCTTTGATACCCCATTGTATCCCTCACTCTGATTTCTCCTTTCCATCCCATGCTACTAAGGTGATCACTACTGTGAATTTTGGATTAATTCCCTTGCATAGTCTTATCACATAGATTTATATTCCTATGATGAATACACTTTAGTTTTGTCCACTTTTGACAACTGGGTTCATTCATATAGTATGTGTTCTTTTTATCCTGAACATTATTTATCGGATTCACTGACGTTGCTCATGACTGTAGTTTATTTAGGTAGCTATATATACTACCCACTATTTGACTGTGTAAGATCTCTTACCTATTCATTCTCATGTTCCGGTACCTTGAATTAGTTTCAGTGTTCTGTTTTTACAAACAAAACTGTCATAAACATTCCATACTATGTCAGTTGGGGCACATGGGCAACATTTCTCTAGGGTATTTACCTGGGAGTAGAACTGCAAATCTTCACCCCTGCATAGATAATGCTACATTGATCTCTGAAATCATCATGCCTGTTTATATTCCCACCAGCAGCATGTATGAGTTCATTTTGTTCCATATTCTTGCCAGTACTCAGTATTGCCAGACTTGTACATTTTTATTAATCTGAGGGTAATGGAATGTCATTGTGTTTTATTTTGTCCTTGCTGATTTGTAGCAAAATTGGGCACTATTGTGTTTACTGGCCTTTCGGGTTACTTGTTTTTAGTGCTTGCTTTTTGCTCACCCTTCTTTTGGGTTGCTTATCTTTTTCTTACTGATTTGGAGGAGTTCTCACATACTCTTTAATACTCTTCATACTAGTCGTTAGTTAAATGTGTTGAGCATTTCTTCTACTCTAAGGCATGTTGTTATTTTCTTTTTATGGTGTCTTTTGAAGAGCAAGCATTCTTAATTTTAAATTTATGTCTAGTGCTTTTTGTGTTTTATTGAGGAAACCCTTTTTTATATCTTGAGTTCATGAAGATATTCTTCTGTTATCTTCTAGAAGCTTTATGTTCACCTTTCACATTTATATCTATAGTCCCCTTGGGGTTGATCTCTCTGTATAGTGGAGTAGAAGCCATTTTTACTATTTTTAGCATATGGGTCCCAATTAACCTAACTCCATTTACTCATGATAGTCAATCCTCATTGATCCCTGTCAGCACCTCTGTCAGCATTGGTCTGGTTAGAGACCTAGAAGCATTGGTCTGATTAGAGACATCAAGAAAAAAATGACATGAAATCCAGGAAGGAGAGGGCCTCCCCTACAGGACAGACAGAAAGGAGTCCTCAGGCAGAACAGCCAGTCCAGATTGGAGCCAATTAAAAGGTGAATTTGATAAAACTACTGTCAAGTTTGCATATAGTCAAAAAAAGTTACAAAAACTCAGGAGAGTTTAAGATTGAATTCATGATTTAAAAAAAAAATAGAAAACTAAATATAACAGGGAGTGAATCAAGGGAAATATACCATTATTGGAATGAGAAGTACAAAAATATTATTTGGAGATAAATAATTATTTTGAAAACCTAAGAAAAAATGAGAGACATATAAAAATAACTATAAAACCTAACCGAGAATCTCAAGGTCACTGAGATAAATCAGGAGAAATATCATAGCCCCAGAATGATTATTGTAAAGATGCTAATTTTTTCCAAGAATTCTGTATCTCTAATTATAATCCTCGAAGAATTTATCTTGAAATACGCAGTTCTAAGGATCATCTGGAGTAATAGACCTGCGAGAATACGTAAGAAGTGTTGAAAAAGGAGAGTGCTGAGAGAAGACTTCCTTGTCATATGCTAAAATGTATGGTGAAGCTTTAATAATTAAAGCAGTATGAGAAGTAGCACGTGACAGAGCAATTACTAGACTAGAAAGTCCGATGCAGACACCTTAGCAGTATCTGATAATGGTCAGATCAAAAATCAGCAGTGAGGAAAGAATTAAGTAAATGCATGGATATTTGGTTAACTATTATGAAAAAAAATTATCTCTGTAAATTCTATCTGGGTCTTTGGATCTTCTCTTTCTGTCCTCATTATGTTCATGCCTTCCTTGGCAGTTTTGTATGTAGGTGTGATATTTAAAGTAGGTGTTTTGGCCAGGCATGCTGGCTCATACCTATAATCTCAACACTTTGGGAGGCCAAGGTGGGAGGATTGCTTGAACCCAGAGTTCGAGACCAGCCTGGGTAACATAGGGAGACCTTGTCTCTACAAAAAATACATTAAAAATTAGCCAGGTCCAGTGCTGCATGCCTGTGGTCTCAGCTACTCAGGAGGCTGAAGCGGGAGGATCACCTGAGCCCAGAAGATCAAATTGCAGTGAGCCTTGATCACGTCATTGCACTCCAGCCTGGGCGACAGAGCAAGACCCTGTCTCAAAAAAATGAACAAATAAATAAAGTAGCTGTTTTAAGATCCTTGCCTGCTAATTTCATTATCTCTGTCATTTCTGTACTCTTTTAGTAATTGATTTCCCCCTCCTTGTTATAGGTTCCATTTTTCTGTTTCTTTGAAAGCCTAGTAATTTCTGACATAACATCAGGTATTGTGAGAGTTTTATTTTTTTTAATGCTGATGAGGGCTGGATTTTGTGGTATTGGGTTGAGTGCTGGGTTTCTTTTGACACATAGATAAGATTGCTTGAGGCTTGTATTGTTCTGGTGAATCCAGGGTAGCTTTTAATTTGGGGCTAATTGAGCCCCAGTACCACATCATGACCTTTCTGAGGAAGGCACCCAACGCCCTGCATGTTTTGGGGCCTCTTGAGCCATTTGAACCCCAGTTGTTCCTGCCTTCCCCTGGTTCTAGTTCAGGCTCCCAAGCCTCAGCCACCTGCAGATCAGTGCTCAGCAGGGGACTTGGGGGGCCCTTTTGCTACCTCAGGAGCTCTGCCTCACATTCTCTCTCCCTCTCCTGTTCCTGTCTCCCCCACCCCCTGCTCCTGCACATGTGTGAGCACCGTGTGTGTGTGTTTTCCATATCTTTGGTAGTCTGCCCCACAAATTCTGCCTACTGAGGCCTCCCAGATCTCCAGCTCTGGCTCCCCGAGCCCAGGAGACCTCTAGGCTCAGTTTGAGCTGCCCACTGCCTCTGCTGGAGCCCGAGAAGGGCCTCCAGTCCTCTGCAGGCTGGGCATCTAAGCCTCATCTCCTTTCCATTTCAGTGACCTTGTTTATGCAAACCATTGTTTCCTATGACTTACTCAGCTTTATTGTTGTTTCAGAACAAAACTTTTTAATACCAGAATTTGTTTGAAATCAATAGACTCTACTACTACATAAGTTTAATTCTTTAAATGCCTTCCTCTCAGATAATTTGAGTGTATCATAAGAATTTCATTTCTTAGATCTATCCCTCTCTTTTTACCCTTGTTCCCGTTTAGGGAAATCATTTCCAACGAGGGCACTTTAGCCTTATCCGCTCCTCAGGGGCATTTGGCAGTGTCTGAGGTGTTTTTCGTTGTCACAACCCGGGAGGGGGCTTCTGGTCTCTAGTGGATAGAAGGTTCGGGATGCTGTGAAGCATTCTTCAGTGCACAGCAGAGCCTCCCACAGCGAAGAAGCACCCAACATTAGCCCAAGATGTCAGTCATGCCATTGTTGAAAAACTTTCCTTTAGATTATTTGGCCATAAAATATTTCTCTCAGGAGTCTTGGAACTTCCCATCATAAAAATGTAGGACCCTTTCGTGTTTGTTAGGAAGCCTGGGACGATGTCACCACTTTCCGTAAGGTCTTTGCCATTTCCTCTTCATGAACCTGCTAATTCTCTTGGATTGGTTTGAATTGGGCCCATGCTGAGTTTTCTTTGTCATTTTTCTCAACCTTTGGATATGTTGGTTCTGACAGAAACTATTCTTGTTTCCTCTGCACTTACACAACTTCTGACACCAGATGTGTGGGTGTTTTCCACACCAAGCAATCTCTCGATTCTCCAGACACCAGCAGGGCATCCTGCAGTTTCATTCAATTCTGATACTATCCACTTGTTTTTAGTGTTAGAGCCCACAAGTTAAGGGCCAGTTCCCACAAAACTGCCCCTCACTTCAGATGACAGTCACAAATCTGGGCCTCTAGGAGTTCTGAGCGACCAGCTATAAAATAGATTCCCATGACCCCCTCCTCAGGTTGGATCACTTGTCAGAATGGCTCAAAAACTCAGGGAAACACGTTACCTGCACTTAAGTCATGGGTGATCAATTGGTCTCTGTGGCCAGCCCCATCTTGAGCTGCCTAGAGGCCTCATCCTAAGTTATCTCATTACTGTAAACTCTGGGGGACTTGTGAATTTAAAACAAGACATGCCTATCACTCAGGAAATTTCAAGGGCTTTAGAAGGTGTATGCAAGGAACCAGGACAAAGTCCAAATATATTTCTTATTATACCACATCTGTGAATTTATTTTTCTCAGCTGACATAATTATTTTGGTATTTCTGCTCTTGAGTACATAATAGAGATACAAAATACTATGTACTCTATTTGTGTGGGGGGAAACACAAAGAAACAGAGGCTTAAGAAGAGGTGGAGTAATTTCAGTGACTCAGAATGTCAGTTGTGGTTATTAATAATAGTGTTACTTCGACTTCACCATATGCAATTCTTTTGAACAAAAAATGGTTGCTTTTAGTGAAATTTTACCATGAATATTGAGAAGAGTTTATATCGAGTCTAATTTATAGAATGCCTTAGAAGTCTGGGTAACACTGGTCCTCTGATTTTCACATTTTGCAAGTGAAAGTTTCAGTGGGAGAATATATAGCATATTAGTCCATTCTGTGCACTACTATAAAGAGATACTGAGACTGGGTAATTTATTTATTTATTTATTTTTTAAAAAAGAGGTTTAATTGGCTCATGTTTCTGCAACTCTACAGGAAGCACAGCTAGGGAGGCCTCAGGAAACTTACAGTCATGGCAGAACGTGAAGGGGAAGCAGGTACAGCTTATGTGGCTGGAACAGAAGGAAAGCGGCAGGTGCTACACACTTTACAACAACCTGTTCTTGTAAGAACCAACTCACTGTCATAAGAACAGCAAGAGGGAAATCTGCCCCCTTGATCCAGTCACCTTTCACCAGGCCCCTCCTCCAACGTTGGGGATTACAATTTGACATGAGATTTGGGCAGGGACACTAATTCAAACCTTTTCATATAGCAGCATTTTCTTACATGCCATTTGCTCTTGACATGGTTGTATATGTAATTTTGTGTTTTAGCCACAGAAAGCCCTTTTTAACATTTACTTTGTTTGGCTTTGTGAATTACAAAACAGAAATAAATGAGCACTGTCGTCTTATTTCTGTCTCTAGGACTACAGGATCTAAATGTAAGAATTCAGCTCATATGCATTAAGGGACATATAGACAATATAAAGTTACAGCTCATAAAATATAATCAGACTGTTAAACAGTAAGTGACAGCTAATCCCATCTAACCTCGTTTATTAATATAAATGATGAACCGAGTCTCAAAAGGGTTCAATGCCTTCCAGAAAGTCATGGAGTAGTTACAGGGAAAGCTGAACTTGAGTACAAGTAGTGTGTTTTCTGCTAAAGTCATGATGTGCAAGTTCTCGATGTTACTGGCCCAGTGTTCTTTTCTTTCTGAGTCCACCATCAGCCTCTTTTTCTTCTGCCATCTCCAGAGGACCCTGGCTGTTTATGGGCACATCCCAAGCAGGGAGGGAGTCACCTCTCCGTTAATTACATTACATAGTTCTCATTGCCCCTGATATATGGCTGTGTAGCTTCTCAAGTATAAGCCTGATTTTTCTCCTTGTACTTAAAATTATTTTAGATTAATAAGAAAAAAAAAAAAAACACTGTCCTTGTAAATTCTTTGACCCCTTGTTTTTCTCATACTCCATCAAAATGCTTTTTAAAAGCTCAAGGGTTAGAGGTTTCCTTTTAATGAAAAATTAACTGGTTTGGTTTCCTGACCTTTTTTTTTTGCTAAAATCATCTATCTTGTAATGGATGTTGAAATTTCCTAGCTTTTCCTGTAGTATCTCTCTCACAGAAACAGTAATGTATATTTGAGGTTGACAGACCATTTAAGTTTTATGCTAGATTTGAATGAAATCTTTTGTAGACCTTTCGGGTCTGTGATTTGAATTTTTCCTTAATAAATTAGGGACAGCTATGTGTGCTGATTTCTTCTAGATTGAAATACATGATTCGCGTGTTTTCATCTCTACAGCCTGGGGATATATGCTACAAAGATTGAACTGAATGGGTCAAGTTAATGGATTAGGACGCACATTCCCCTGACGTTTCTAGATGTGTACATAGCATTCTAAGTGAAATACACTTAAATAAGATCTTTTTTGAATTGTGCCAGTTTCATATGAAAATTTGCAATGCATTTTGAATTTTCTGCCAGTTGTAAGATTAAGCTCCTTTTTTACTTACAAAGAACTAGAAATATTTTTGACCACTTGATCCATAAGCTTATTCTTTAACTTAAATCTCTACTTCTGTCATTTTTTGTAGCTTCATGAGAGTGTATGTGTCTTAGTTTTACATTTTAGTAAGAAAGATTATATTTTGTCTTATATGCTATAGTAGCTCATCACTTAATCTTGAATACGGCATCCCAGTAATTTCAACTCTCCAAACAGACAAGAGCCAGACAGTGTAAAATAAAAAGGTCAGGGGAAAGGGATATGAAATGAAAGGTTGGCTTTGAGTACAATCGATAACTTTGCCTATAGGAAGTTTCTTCCATATCTCACACAGAACCTATATTTTAATCTTCCTTAAGGCGAAGCTCTAATAAGGTAAATTATATGGTTTTCATGTCCACAGCAGGCTACAAGCAGCAGAGGAAAAGAAGTGATTAGACTATGTGGGTGCATTGCAGTGAAGCGGGAAAGAGCAAATCCGACAGCTGCAAACACAGCTCAAAAAGCACTGTACTGTTGAGCAGTGGGGCCCCCTGCCTGCCTGCCTAGCCCCAGGATTATTCCAGTAATCGTTGCTGTTTGTAATGTTGCCCCCAAATCATTCAGAAGAGGGTTAGAATGTCCTTTGAACTCTTAAGAACACAGAGAAGCAAGATACATTTTAGAAAGATAAGCATCCCTAAGTTTTTTTACCCACCATTCAGCTCTGTTCAATTTTAACATATTGCCATATTTTTATATCTTTTTTAAAGAAATAAAATATTGTTGATATGTTTGGAGCCCTCTTCTACCCTCTTTCTTTCCCTCCTATGAGTTGTACTATCTTAAACTTCATCGTCATTATTTCCATGCGTATTTTCTCCTTGTACTGCAGATAAATACACCACACACACACACACACACACACACACTCTCTCTCTCTCTCTCTCTGAGAGAAAGTAAATGATAGTAATCTTTTCAAGATTTTATACAAATAGCATTATACTATACAAATTTTCTGTGACTTGGTTGTTTTTTATTCCATTTTGGGATTCAATCTATGTGGATAACACTTGCTATTCATTTTAACTATTGTTTCATATTCCATTATCAAAATTATCACAGTTTATTTTTTCATTCACCTGTTGATGAATTTTTATTTTTTTTTCACTTTTTGACATTACACATAATGCCATAATGAATACTTTTTTACCTATCGCCTATGTACACTGTGCTCTAGGATATGTTCTTAGAGACCTAGAGGGTCATGAAGTTTTACACAGCTTCAGCTCTATATTGCCAAATTATGCTACAAATGCTTGTACAGATTTCCTCTCTCAGTAGCAGTATCTGAAACTTCCTGTAGCTACAGATATTCTCCAATATCAGGTTCTATTAGTTTTTTTTTAAATGTTCATTTCATGTGTATGAAATTATATCTAATGTTCTAATTTGCATATTCCTATTTTGTACTGTGGTAGAGCATAGTTTATATTATGGTTTATTTGGATTTCTCTTATGTGAGTTGCCTTATATATTCTATTAGCTGTTTACCTTATGATTATTGATGTATAG
Source organism: Papio anubis (assembly GCF_008728515.1). Taxonomy (NCBI): domain Eukaryota; kingdom Metazoa; phylum Chordata; class Mammalia; order Primates; family Cercopithecidae; genus Papio; species Papio anubis. Next base: position 144,771 of record NW_022161270.1, on the reverse strand, counting down.
GAATTTCATCTGTACTCTGAACACTATAATAAAGTATGGTGGTGGTGGTTGTTGTTATTGAGGAGGGCGTCTTGCTGTGTTGCCCAGGCTGGTCTTGAACTCCTGGCCTCTGGCAATCCTCCTGCTTTGGCTTCCCAAAGCACTGGAATTATAGGCATGAGCCACTGTTCCCAGCCAAGAGCAAAATTTTAAAAAAAGACATACATAAACATATAAAATAAAATTTTAAAAAAGACATACATATACATATATGTATATCTTTTCTTATATAGCATATATATATATATATATATATGTCTTTTCATATATAGCTCTGCCTTTGCATCTTTAGGAAATTCTTCCCTACCATGGAGGTCATAGATATTTACTTATAAAAATTTTAAAGTTTTGCTTTTCACTTATTGTTAATTTGTTTAGCGTTTATTTTTGGTTATGGTATAAGATAGGGACCTACTGTTTTCTCCTATAGGTATCTAATTATTCCAGTGTCACTTATTGAATGATCCTTCTTTTTCTGTTAGCAGTTGCTACATCACATCTATCATGTGCTAGATATCTACATGTGCTTGGGTCTGTTTCTAAGGCATTTGTTTTATTGATCTGTCTGTGCCTGCATCAATTTTGATATCTGGTAGGGTGAGGTCCCCTATCATTGCTGGTATTCTTCAGGAGTGTCCTGGCCATTCTTGGCCTTATATAAATTTTACATGGAATTCAATTTTAAATATATATATATAATACATATGGAAGTTAATTTTTTAAATCCTGTTGGACTTTTAATTGAAATTGCATTGCATTTATGAATTAATTTAAATATACCTAATTAATTGCAAAACAGAAATGTTTGAGTGCTTAAAAGAATAAATTACTAGGTTTTTACAAACATTGTTTGTCAAGAACAGCCAATTCCCCAAGGGTTCTGAATACTCACGGTTTTAGTATATTAAGTGAAGAAAAGCATACCATTTAAAATGTTCATTCATATGTTGGGGTAATTCAGAAAATTAAGTACTTAAGCATCTTTCATTTTTCATTATGCTTGCTAATTTCTTCATCAAGTATTTATTGATTGCTTGCTTTATGTAGGACCTTCTGCTATCGAATATAACAGTGGTTTGAAAATCGCAACAGCCAGTGGTAGAGCAAATGTTCTTATTTTTATAGTTCATTATGTATGACATAAATCACACTTCTTAGGTGTACTTCTGTTGATGTTGGAGGAAAATATTCCCCATGTTTGCTGTGTGTCATGTGTCAGATAGCCTACCCTTTTCAAATTTGCCTCAAAAAGTCCACCTAGTGTTCAGAAATAATGAAATGTTCACTCTTTTTCATCTAATCAGGCTGGACTAATTATTTGCTAAAATTCATTTTTGTCTCTCTCTAGAGACTTACAGCCAATACAGGAAGCAAACAACGTAGTCGCCTCTCTGTTATGGCTCAGTACCTCTGCAATGTTCGACACATCTTTACAATTCCAGGACGAGCTTTTGTCCCCAAACCAGAGGTAAGTTTCTGCTTATTTGTTGTAGTATATCAGAATTAGGACATTTGTTCCCCTGAGGATGTGTCATAGGAAATAACCTCTAGGATCTAACCTTTGTTTCTGTGCAAACTGACACTGTACTTTACTTCTCCTGAGTAAGAACCACAAAAATCATAATATGAATGACTAGTTCTTATTATAATTGTTCTCCTTAGGTAGGGTGACTAAATGTTTAGGTTCATGCATGTTACCCTGGTGGCAGTATCATTCATCATCATCATCATCATGATGTTACTCTTAAAGTATCCCCATATGGAAGATAAGTTACACGGTCATCCAATATTTGAGGAAAGAAAGAAAATCCTTCTGCGATTTCTGTTAGAGACGTCTAACTAAAGCTACATCAAACATGATTTACTTACACTTTTTTGGGAAACCTTATTATGGTCGTGTTATTTGTGGTAAATCATCTGTGGATAAAACACTTGGATATTAAACTAGGCTTTGACTATTATATATTAGTTATGTGAGTAAGTGCTAGTTACAGAAACAGTTTCTCTGCCAAATATTAAAATTAAAGAAAACTGGTGTCTATTTTAGCAAAACCACTGCTTGGTGAGTTACTACACGATGTATACTATTAAAAACCCATCTTTTTCTTCAGTGAATGTATATTGAGCATTTACTGCTTGAAAATGGGTTGGGTAGCAAGGGGAGTCAACAGGGATATGAGCCTAATCCGTTACAGAGTCTGCCTTCAGGGAGTTCAGAGCCTCATGAGGAATAGAAATTTCTCACTGGTCCCTAAAACTCTCAAATACAAGGTCTTACAGAGTTTCCCTTACATCATGTATCCTTCATAAATAAAAAGAGATAGCATGGAAAAAATGCATTATTTGACTATAGATTTAGATATAAATTCTAGATTTAGAATAGGGACCGTAACCAATAGTGTTAGATCTAGTTGTCTGTCTTGAAGCACGCCTGAGCGATCTCCATGCTCTTTGCTGCCACCGTCATACTTCCTTTGCCATTTGGCCAGTTAGCTGAGCGTTCGGGTGACTAGGAAGTCAGGCCATCTTCTGCTTACATAACAGACATAATTGTCAGTTTTTTCTAAATCGAGCTCAGGGAGTTTGCTATCAGTGCCACCTCCCTTCAGCATCTCAGATTTCAGAGACATTGTGAATGACTTCTCCCAGAATAATTAGATCCAAGACAGAATCTGATGACTGGAGATATCTTATAGGTTATTTTCAAATTTAAAACATTTGTGCTTTCAGGGACTTTCTCTCCCATTATAATGGGGAAAAAAAAAAAAAACCAGTGACCATGTAGCTTGCTTTCTTCTTGTCATGCACATGTGTGTTCATATAACATTTTAAATAGTGTAAGACTCGTTATGTCAAAAGCCAAGATCCTTACTCATAGGCCTCTACAGTTATGGTTATTACCATTATCCAGAATCTCCAGGCTATTTAAATTTTACTAACGGGTTCTTAGGGTAGATATTAGAATATTTTTAGTGGAAGCTTTCTAACTCTGTTTTAGTTACCTAGTTGAGATTATTTGATGGTGTTTCAAAGTTATTATCCACTTTATCTTTGATTTAGGGGTAAGGTACATATGTAGTTTATCAATTAAAATTTATCTTCTCTGGGATTAAGGCCCCAGGAAAATATTTATTATTTGGAAAAAAGCTAGCTATGTCCTTGATTCCTTTTTTTATCTAGGGATGTTTACATTTTGGCAAATGAAACATTTTCATAGCAGTTTACTTCACATTTTTTATTATGTTGTAACTATTACATACAGGAGATTTATTTGTAATCCAGGAAAGCACTTATCAAGGACTTATAGGTGTGCACCACCATACCCAACTAATTTTTGTATTTATTCATGGAGACAGGATTTTGCCATATTGGCCAGGCTGGTCTTGAACTCATGGCCTCAAGTGATCTGCCCGCTTCAGCCTCCCAAAGTGCTGGGATTACAGGCTAAAATTTAGTTCTAAAAGAATTCTCTGCTGCTCTGAAGTAGTTTTACCATATTAGGGCAAAGCAGAAATGTTCTGAGGAAAGCCAGAAAATATTTTGCTGACAGTTACATTGAGCAAATGTTTTAAAAATTCATTTTCTCAAATAAGAAAGAGGAGGAATTTTTACAGAGATGATAAAATAATTCAAGGCTAGTACTCTAAACCTTCTGCATGCAGGAAGAGAAAGTCCTAGACGCACATAATTGCAACACAAGGTAAGATAAGCTAAGTGCTAAAAATAGAGGTTGGGCAGATTCCTGGGTGGTTGAGAGAGGGAGATTAATGCCCAGAAGAAATTTACTAACATTCATTACTTACTCTCAGTCAAAACTCCAAGAATCAGATATAGAGAATTTCCTTTGCGATACAACGAGGGGCTTAACTTATAACCACTTTTGGGACTTTTTCCTGTGAGAATCTGCTATCCCTTCTGTTTCTCAATCTTTCAACTAGCTCAATCCAGCTTTAATGGCAGAACTTTCACTACCATTGAACTATCACAATCCTGTTCTGACTAGTTGAACTGAATTACTGCTGAACTTCACTCTTACTAAGCTCTCTAGTGTAGTTCCCAAAATTTGAACCCAATTACTTTCTGTCTACAAAACAGACAACCTCTGAGGTTCTTAAAATTAGGCTAATTAATTGGTCTACTTTAGTGTCTCTTAAACTACTAGAGTCTGTAGTATGTAGCTTTTAAGTTAGATTTTTTTTTTAATTTTGTGTTTCCATTTCACTGTTAATGAAATTATTTTACATTTATAAGACAGAATGTCTTTTGCAATGCAAATTGAGAACCAAAATTGTTTTCATGAGAGAATACAACCTGTTAAGTTTCTCAAACTAGCTTCTCTACTGGCCTCCGTAGATCCCTGAGAATCCACGTATTTCTGGGGTTCCATGCTTAATCTTTTTTTTCAGCTAGTCTGCGCATTTCTCAAGTTTGGGAAATACTGAGCTATTGGCTAGCTCCTCAAAATTCTGTCTTTTTTTTTTTTTCTTTTATGAATTATGGTGATAAGCCTCATAATCTAACACAGTTCCTAAGGAGTGGACAGGCTTTTTAGTTCTCAACACTATTCTTTTTTTTTTTTTTTTTTTTTTTGAGACGGAGTCACTCTGTCACGCAGGCTGGAGTGCAGTGGCATGATCTCGGCTCACCGCAACCTCCACCTTCTGGGTTCAAGTGATTCTCCTGCCTCAGCCTTCCAAGTAGCTGGGATTACAGGCGCCCGCCACCACACCCGGCTAATTTTTGTATTTTTAGTAGAGACGAGGTTTCACCATGTTGGCCAAGCTGGTCTCAGACTCCTGACCTCAGGTAATCCACCCGCCTCAGCCTCCCAAAGTGCTGGGATTATAGGCGTGAGCCACCATGCCCAGCCAGTTCTCAACACTATTCTCTACTCTGACCTAGTAGAAAAAATCATTTAGTTATATTATGTAACAGGTTCTTTTTTATTGACACTAATAGAGGCAGTAGACTTCCAAGTAAGCTAGACCTACTGGAATTCCAGTACTGCTAGTTTTGAGAACTTGGTCAGATTAATAGGCTGAGTTTACTACATCCAGATCTGGCCAATAATACTGCCCTTGAAGGACATTCATGAGGAATAGAAATAATCAATGCAGAGTGCCTGATACGAGTATCTCGCAGTAAATGCTGCCAGTCAAAGTAGTTGTTATTGTTATGATATAAACAAATATTTATGGACTAAGTTGTAGTATTCTGATATAATAGTAGAGATTATAATTTTTAAGCTATACACAGAATTTATATTTAATTTTACCTATTTGGAAGTATGGTATATAGAACAAGTTACCCTCAAACATGGTACAAGTTTAAAGCATAAATAGTGTCCATTAAATTATAGATGAATTAGTGATATATCCATGATGTATAAAGAAAAGATTGGAACTTGAGGCATCCACTCTTGACCTTTGAAGAGCAATTTAAAGGCTTCCAACCCTGCGTATTCACAGCTATTGAGGCCTTGACCTCTGTGGGAGATTGTCTTGAGTTTGGTGGGTGGATGGGTCCAGAGAAGAGACAACTGTTTTTCATGCTTTTGTGTTTTTTGAAATCTGATATCAAGGATGTTATTTCTGCTGTATATTTACCTTGTTTTCAAGAATCATCATTTTGGTATAAGATCAGAACACTAGTATTTTCCTTCTTAACTAAGACTCTTCTATCTTTGGTCTATATTCTCTTCCTAGAATCAGATTGAGATGGGATTTTCATAAAGGCGATGGATTGAAAAGGGCCCTCAGGAGAAGGGGCATGAGGGTAGCGGGAAAGAGCAGGGGAAGAGCTAAGTAAGAATATTGCTCCTCCTGGAGACCAGCTTCAGCCTGGAACCACGGCGGGAGAAGGAACTGTGTAGCACAAATTGCCCCACGTGTCTGTGTTCCCTTGAGGCAAGGGACCAGCTTATTGGAACCTGTGCCAGCCAGTCTTTGCAGGGAGCAGTGGGGCAGTCACTTCCCAGTAGAGGCAGCTCCATCTCTGGGAGCCATTAGCACACATCAGTGCCGGCAGCTGGGGGATGGCTGCCCTGGCCCAGTGGAAGGAGCTTGGCCAAGACACAGCATCCTGTCCAGTTTCCTACCAGTAGACAAAGCTGTAAGATTGCTCACATGGCCACCTCTCTGCCTCAGTTGCTTGGAAGTTCTAAACCAAGTTTCGTGTTTAATTGCTTTAGCGTGCTTCAACCAGGAACATTGAGTAGCATTTTTCCTCTCTTCTTTTTGTTTGTAACTTTAGTCTTTCGTCTTTATCAGTTGTTTTAATACTTATTATAACTGCAATTTTAAGTTGCCTCAAATTCTTTTTTAAAGCCCTGGAGTCCAAAAAAATAAATAAATATAAACCAAAAGCCATTTTTATAATTAGAGCAGTACCAGAGTCATCCTCCTTAAAAATCAGGTGAAATATGTGTTGAATAGAGATACGAGTATTTGCTCTTACAATTTTAATTCGGTACTAGGCATGCTTTCATAAACTGCTCAAGAATCAAGTAAACGGTAAGTATTCTAAATCCAAGGAAGGAGAAAGCAAAATTGCATTTTTGCATACTTTTGCATACATACTTTTATGTATGTATAAAATGCAATGAAATTAATACAAAAGCTACTGGAGATAATGATAATGATGTGACAGTATTCTGCAGAATTGTAGGCTAGGCTAAAATTCCTCAAAAGTCAAGTTGGTATTTGCTAAAGTAATGTACCTGACAATATAGTGATGAAAGACATATGAGAAAACATTGTCCACGTCCAAAACTGAACTTCTATCTAACTACCCTAGGCCTGCCCTCCCCCTGCCTCATATTCACTATGCTGACTAATGACGTCATCCACCAAGGTCATCCAAGCCTAAACCTTGGAGGTCATCTTAAGCACCACTTCCCCAGACCTTTACAACTGCTGACCCTCACAACTAGGCAGTCATTAACCAGTTTCTGACATTACCTAAATTGCTCCCAAACCCATCCCAATTTTATACCCAATTCTTCCGACTTAATTTAAGTCTGTCATTTTTGTCAGAATTGCTAGATGAATTCTTCAGTCATATGTATAGATACAGATATACACATGCTCCATAGGTTAAAAAAATTAAGTATGATATTTTTGGTCTTCTGAGTTTTGTTTTGGTAACTTTTGATCAAATAAAAATGAATAAGTATATGCAGTAAATTAGACTATGATTTCTCAAACTCAGAGCTGTTGACACTTGGGGCCAGATAATTCTTTGTTGCCAGAGTTTGTCCTGTACGTTGTAAGATACTTAACAGCATCCCTGGCCTCTTCCTACTAGATTCCAGTAGCACTACCTCAATTGAGACAACCAAAAATGTGTCCTGGCATTGCCAAATGTCCCCTGCAGGCTAAACTCACCCCAGAGGAAGCCACTCGATTAGACTAAGAACGATCGAGTAGCACTAGTCATATGCTTTCTGTGCACCAACTGCTTTCTGTGTGTCATCTCATTTAATCCCCACAAGAACGCTATGGATAGGTGCCATTCTTATTATCATTTTCACATGAGCAAACCAAGACCTTAGTTAAGTAATGCGTACTGTGTAACCATGCACCCACACCAGGGCTTGCACCCAGGTGGTTTGACTCCAGAATCTGGTTCCCTCAGGTTGGAGCCATCTCCCTCTACTTGCTCGTTATGTGACCCTGGGCAAGTTAGGGAACTTACGTCATCTCTGTCTCCCTCAGTGTCCTGTAAGATCATGAGAATAGTTCCTGCCTGGTAGAGTCGTTAGGTTTAAACCAGTAGACAAAGGATTTAGACCAGGACTGGCGTGTGTTAGGAAGCACTTGCCATGACATGTCACTGAGAATGCAGAGGTAAAAAGGACACCTCACCTCCCAGTCTAGTTGGAGATGCAATCATGTAAACTCATAATTTCATAATTTCTTAAATAGAGCATTTTTACACAGTGCGCATTACTTAAGTCTTGGTGTGCTCATGTGAGCTATTGTGAGGATTAAATGAGAGCATTTATTAAATTCATAATTTGTTAAAAAGAACGTTTTCTGAGAACACAGATGCGGGTTTGAACTTCTAGGCTGTCAGGATTGAGTTTACAGGAGAGGTCCCCTGTGAATCCTGAAGGGTGAGCAGGAGCTTTGGTAGCAAGAGAGTGAGGCTGGGAAGAGTGCAGGTGGAGAAATGAACGCAGCAGGATAGGAATTCCTGTAGGAATGGAGAGACTCCACATCATTTATGGCATGATTGCCACCTCCAAACAATACATTGGGCCATTATTTCATATAAAAGGGCTGATTTTCTGAGAGTTTGAAACATTCCTGTTTCTACTTAGGAAGAAAATATCCCAGAGCTAAATAAAAATTCTTTTTTGAAGTATATATAGAATGATACAGCAGATACAAAGAGAACTTCTACTGTAGGACTAAAGGCTACATAGACTATATAAACCCAACCACATTAAGCAAAGTGAGAGAACTACTAATGGGGTCAAAGCAGTTCTATCACATTAATTTACATGAAAACCTTCTTTGTGTCAGAATTCTTTTTAATATGACACTTGTGTATAAAATAACATTTTGACCATTCAAAAGGAGTACATACTTTAAACAATCATTTAACCTTCTGCAAAATGATTCCCTTCCTAATTCCCATATGTGATAATACGTTTTCATTTTAGCGATTTCATTAATAGCTACTGACATTGTTGCGGAAGAGAATGTCCACCCAGTAAAATAGGCATAAGATATGTTAGTCTACTTCTGTTTGCACAAATGAAAGTTATTTACTTGCATAAAAGATATTCTTCCCACTTCCTGAGTTATTCATGTACAAAGAAATAGTCTTTTTTCCCCTTTACCATTGAATCATTGACAATGACTAAGTTTCAATTAACAAATAAATTGTTAGAAACAGTGGTGTACAGTGTTTCCTTCGCACCTACTGAAAACTCAGTTTTTATTTTCTTGCTAAAATATTTGAATCACATATCATAATTTATATTTTAAAAGCATTCTTTATTTAAAATATATCTTGACATTCATTAATTGAAACAGCTCATTTATAAGAAAACATTTTTGTTAGCATGAATGAAATTTGAGAGAAAAAGTGACAACTTAAAAGTAACTTTTATCATCCAAATACTAATAAATGAGAGGGGAAGTGGGATGATAGTAAATCCAGAATGTTATAGGATAAATGAACTTAATCTGTGGAGAGTACTCTTGCTAGAAGCAGAAGAAGGGAGTTCTTGAACATTTTGAAACAAACTTTTGTTATCACTTAGCTTGTACTTAATGCTTTAAGAGTCCTAGAGATTTTAGTTTGGTTTGGCTTTGCTTTACTGTGGTAGCATTTACCAGTTTCTTCAGTTCTACCTAATCTTGGTTTGCATATAATATTGCCAGCTCTTATAAATATATGTAGATGGTTTTCTAAAATGATAAAGAAATGGGCTGGTCACAGGAGGTGGGGACTTGGGATGGATGGTTTTGGCAGCATCTGAATGGAATAGGCAGCTCTTGTATTCCTAATGTACTTTCACACACTGTAGCTTTAAAACAGAAGCAAGTTGCTGTGTTGTTGCCAGCCAGATAGCAAAGTGGAGAATACTCTTGGTTCACACCAGGGCAAGGTACTTTTTATACTTGGCAGTTTAGTTCTTTTATAAAATCCAGTTTGAAAGCTGTATCAGCAAATTATCTTAAAAAAGAAAAAGAGCTATCAATTAATTGCCTTATGAATGTAATCAGAACCTCTTTCAATTACAAATCTTTAAGTAAAACATGGAAACAATAATGGAAAAAATAAAGAACTCTTCAGACAGATATAATTGTATATGATAGTTTTATTGGCATTTTAAACTACCTTGTAGTTGTTAAAGTATTTTACATTCTACTTTCTTTGTAGGGAAAGTTAAGCATAATTCTGATTTTTTAAAATCTAAAAGTCCCATTTGGCACCCAAAAATTCCATTTCATATGTATCACTCAGTTATTTACACGTAATCCTTCAGATTGTGTGTGGAATTGTTCTCGAGCTGTGTGTTAGAGATAGGCTGCTGCGTGGGTGGGTCGAGCCAAGCTTCTGGATTCCTTTTTATACAAGAGGTGCAGAAAATCATGCCAGAGATAAACAACAGCATTGCTGAAATGAATCCGATATAGATAGCTCCTCCAGGTTCGTGTTTGTTGCTTTCTGGAACTGTCAGATCCAGAAAGTTTGCGATGATCTCCTTTGTGTACCACACTGTCGGGATTAAACTAGAGATTCCTGCAGACATGAAACAGACTCCTCCAGCAAAGGAAGCATTTCTCTTGGTTTCTCTGTCCCCTCCTAAGCGAGTACATTTCATTCCTACTGTGGAAGTGCAGATCCCCAAAGCAGACAGAACACACGCCAGGACCATGGTGGCTCTCGCAGCCTGCACGTGGATGGGGAGGGACAGAATGGAGCGTTTCAGGGCACAGCTGAACATCCCGGTGCTGTACCACGTACAGTCCATCCAGAGCCCGTGCAGCTGCACAATGGCTGTTATGATGTTGGAGCCCACATCCACATTCACCTTCCAGTTGGGCAGCAGGGTGGCTGTGAGCACTCCAGAGACCCCAGATAAGGCCAGGATGAAAGCAAGGAGCTGGAGTCCTGCTGAGGCCATGATGTTACTGTTTAGTCTGTCCTCTTAGAAAATCCTGATGTTTAACGATGCTGGCTGTCGTATCTATTTCTGTGCAGTGGAGAACCAAATAACAAAGCCTAAGGAAAGAAGACAAAACCAGGATTGAGGGAAAGAAAGTGTAAGTAAACAAAAGGCTTCCCTTTAGAGTAGGAGCCAAGAACACACCTGAGTACCCCCCTTCTCCAGCCCCCAAGCAGATGAGGATGCTGTAGGCCGGAGGAGAAAAGCTCCCACTGGGCCTTGAAGACTGGTCTGAGTGATATGCATGGGTGGTGTTGATACAGGGCATAAAGAAAGCAGTTGCCCACTTAATTCTTTTTAAAACTCAACATATGCTGAAACTGTAAAGTGGACATGTACCTTGTTAGGAGATTTAGACATTTGAAATTCCAGCTATAGTATCTGATAAAGAATTTTAATAGCATTATAGGTTTTTCAAATGATTTTATTTTTAATGAAAATAGTAGGTAATAAGAAAATAAATTAAGGCCACCTTTTAAAGATGGTTTATAAATACATTTTAGAAAAGTATTTAAGAAATCGCTTTCATAAACAGATCTTTATGACACACCCACAGAGCCAGGCACATAGCCCAAGTGAACCATTTGAGGAGGAAGGAAAGCAGCAGAAAGAAGTATAAGTCTCTGGCATGGTTATCCCTAAGTTCTAGCTAATACTGTTTGCAAAATCCTGACTGAGGTTAGTACTTGTTTTACTTCAGGAACCTGGTACTCAAAACAATTAAGCCACTGTTTTTTGTATATAAGAACGTGAGGTCCTTTCTAACTGGGACTAGAATCATTTCCTGGCCAAAATGAAGCCGGCTATTCTAAAGAATTCAGAAGTAGTGATGGCAGATCTCAAAAATACATACCAGAAATAATCACACCGTTAGTTGTCTGTGAAAGGATACCCAAAATAATTTAACCCTTTATTTTCTTTGTTTATTTTTAAGAGCAAGGAAAAGACTACACCTACTTTGTGGCTTGGCTGTGTTTTAAGAAACAAAAAGACTTCCGATTCCATCTTTCTATTCCTGTTCCCCCATCTAGCCCATTTGGCACTGCTTACTGCCTTCTTTGAGAAAAATGTAATGGTTTCTGAAATACTGCAGTACGGACTTTCGTTGTTGTTCTGAATTAATTTTGAATGATATGATGAAGTGGCTGTATCGTGATTCATAGGTATTTCACAAAAGGCAATACAGGCTCTTGAGTCAAAAACACCTGGGCCAGTTCTTAGCTTTATACCTCTCTGTGCCTCAGTATCCTCTTCTGGAAAATGGGAAGGATTGGAATACTTCTTTCATAGGGTTAAATAAGTTAATACATTTTAAGGGCTTTGAACAATATTTAAGCCACAGAAAGTTCTCAGTAGTTTAAAATTGACATCATTATTAGTATTTGTATTTCTTGTGTATTGTGACATTTGATGTTTAAAATTATTTGGATCTTTTCCCTTTTTCTCATCCTTCCTTGGGCTGATTTATTTTCATAGAATCTTAGAGCTGAAAGAAACCTCAGACAGACAATCTCAAGCATCCTCGTTTTTCAGATCAGGATATTCAGCTAGGATATCACCCCATGCTGTACAGTCTTCAGCAGCCAACCTGCAGTGTTCAGATCTCTCCTCACCCCTCCTACTCACGGGATCATCCCGCATCGTTTCCCCCATTTACCGCAACACTTCCTGCTAAAATCTCCCCCCCATGTGTTTCCCGTGGGAACCAGGGAAAACACTACATCTGGAGGCAAAAAGCACCGTTAACTGTCTATTTCACCCACTCCCCTCCCCACCAGGGAAAAAAAGGACTGTAGAGGAAGTTAATAGGGCAAATGGCTCAGCTTCAGATGACTCAGCAAGGAGATTGATGCCTGGCTTTGGTTAAATATTTGAAATAGTACTAATCCATTGCCTATTTAAATTTAAAGTACAAACTTTGCATAGCTACAAACATTGATTCTCTAAGACGTTAGGTCCTAGACTATCTGGATTGTGCTGTTCTGTTTTTGTTCATAATCTGAAAATGTAAATCTTACCATTTTAGAAAAGAATTTCCCTGGGATTTTAAGTTCTTAAGAGTCAGACTTATCTGTAAACATCAGTGTGCTTAGGGTTCGCCTGGTATCATTCAGTTAGTTTCTTTTCTGTTTTCCAAACTTAGACCAAAATAGAACAAAGTTAAAGTTTCTAGAAAAAAATCAAGCACATGTTTACAGTTTTATAATAGCTGTTTTCAAGTTTAGGTTTTAGCATTTCGCACTCTAGCCAGCTTGCTAAATTACTGCCTCCGGACCATTTTCACCTTAGGGATTCTTCAAGTGTGGGGTTGCTGTAACATTTTCTAACAGCATCTGCTTGCTCACTGTTCTCTCTCCCTCTCTCTTTCTTTCTACTTTGAATGAATAACCTTTGTATGTTGTCAATCTATGTTCAGCTTACCAATTGTAATCTTTTTCTTCCCATTAACCGGTACATTTTATAACTTTCAGTATATTTCAGATGTGAAGACAGTTTGTTCATCATAATTAACAAGTACTGGCAGTGATCAATTACAGACAGCCAAAATCAGTGTAAACAATATGACATTGCATTTAATTAGCATAGTGCTTACTTACTGTTGAATATTAGATTCAAATGCTTTTTTTCTTCATGGAGAACTTAGGTAGAAAGAATTTGTTCTCCAAATGAAGGTCACTTTCTGCTCATACAAATATACTGGCATTTTGGCTGTGTTGCAATTTACCCTCCAGCCACAAGCATAATACCATTTGCGGCCTTTTCTCTCAAAATTTCTATCTCATAGAGAATAAAGACACACTTTGTTCCAGCGGCTGTGGTAGTGGTAGAGAAATACTGTGAAGGCAAGCAGAAGCAGAGGGGAGGGGTCGCATGTAAAAACTTACATGATCTACAGTGAAAACTCTCTCATGGTCCCAAAACACAGTGCACACAGAACAGAACCAAGCACGTTCAGTTTTTGAACTATTTGCCAGTAGAAAGTCTGTTGTAGATTTCACTAAAATGTAGTCAGCTTTCCAGACAAGATTTATTTATATCAAAAATAATATTTAAAAGCAGATTTACAACTTATAATTCAAACTAAATAATACTGAAATACCTAGTCTTAGATCTCTAAGCCTTAAGACATGTTTTATTCACCATACCTTTCGTCAGTAGCTTTCACTGTCTTAACTCCTTCGGTCAGTTGTCTTCAAATTAACCTCAGTTAGTTATGGTGAAGAAAAACCATATACGTGAGGCTTATTTCAGAAATTCTGGATATGTTTATAAAGCTCCAATAAGTTAACTTGAAAAAAGCAAATAAAGGACAACGTAGAAATCTGAGAAGTAAAAACTGCTGATGGTGTTAGAAGATAAATACCAGGTTCTCCATCTCATTTTTTGAGATGTGGGAGAATTAAGAAAGGAGAGGCGGGGAAGGGAGGAAGTTGTTGTTACAGCAGGATTTGTTGAAACCTGAAAGCTAAAAATGCTTTTGTGTCACTGTACAGAGGAGGAATTATTTGGGTACTCACAAAAAGGCCTTCTTTTCTTTTAATACTATGTTTTAGTCACATAGTTATAATTTATTTTTGAAATTTTCTCTATGTTGAAAGATATAATGTATTATTTTATGTCCTCCGTTCAAGAATGTGGTCTGAAATATTTTTAACTATGTCATGCTTTACAAATGAGAGTTGAGACTCCCTTTTTTCCCTGGTATACTTGACTTGTCTGGAACCTGAATTCACAAAATTGTTAACTTTCAAAAATAATCATTCAGAAGAAAGTTTTTTAAAATATGTTTTTGTTTTCAATAAAAGAAAAAAGAAAACCCAGCAACAACTTTTGACGAGAATCTGATCACTGACCTTACAGGTATTTGTGTGTGTGTGGTGCCTTGAGTTTTCTTGTTATTCCTTCCACTTAGAAAGATCTGTGGAGTATAACTATAGAGATTCAGGAAATGTTATGAATAAATTACCCAAAGTGATGTGATGAGACACAGCAGATAAGACGGTGATCAGATACTGAGGTTGTAGCCCATGAATAATGGTACAGATGGATTTCACTACCATCCTTTTGGGTTCTCATTTTTTTCTTCCTCAGTAAGTCTTATTCTACAAGCTATAAATTCATAGCCATTATACAGAAAGAAGATAATTTGATTATTGGATTTTTAAATTTAACAACTGTTAATCACCATATTAGACTTTAATCATTTGTTTAAAAGTAGTAAATAAACAAACACGTGTTTCAGTTATCTGGATTTTTTGTTTTTGTTTGTTTTAATCCAAAGTTTGACATTTAGCAAGATACTGTTTTCCTCTTTTCTAAATCTAACATCTGTGGGTTTGCTTTTTAGCCATAGTGTTGCTTACATGTTAAGTCTTACCTCTCTAAGTCGTTATAAGCTTTATGTGTACTGGCTTTGTTCTTTCATTTTATTTCATGGCAAATACAAACAATTCAGTGCATAAATAAATACTGGAAGAAGTTGAGTTGAATTGCAGACACTAGTAGTCACAGCAGTGTCATTAGTGCTGCATCAGAAGAAACCTCACCAGGGCCCTCCAGCATCCCGGCTTGTTTTGCTAGTCACCATGGTTGTTAGTGCAGACATAAGCTTTGTGAGGCTGACTGACGGCAGGTGGAGGGACCCAGCTGCTCCCCACTCCAACCTCCAGCATAAGGAAGCTCACTGAAGGATAAATGGGTTAAGCATGCTTTAATGTACATTTCTATTCTCAAAACATTTTGATTATTTTTTTGCCTTGATGCAAACAATAATCCTATAAAATATTAATTGCCTGCTTTAGAAGGAAAAACTGAAATGGAAGCAACTTTCATTAGCTATAGACCTTTAATGAAGGCAGAATTTCTTATATAAAAAAGGAGCTAGGAAAGTAGAAGTGTAAATAGAAATGTAGTCTTTATCAACATTCCTATCTACTTCTGATGTGGACATTAAAGGAATATTAATCTTTTGAGTCCAGAGACTCTCTTAGATGAGTCTTATGACCCCTCAGCTTAAATCTCTTGCCCGGCCCTCTCCCCTGAACTCCCAAGTTGTGTTTCTGTCTGCTGACTTGGCGTCACTGATGGATAGCTCCGACCTGTCGTGGCACAAAACTGAACTCCTGACCATCCCCAAACTGTTCTCCCCACGGATTTCCCGTGTTCATTAGTGGCAAATCCTTCTTTCCATTTGGCCAGCCGGAGATCTTAAAAGTCATCCCTGATTCCATACCTAACATCCCTTCAGTCAACAAATTGTTTTGTTTCTGACTTCAGACTAGAACAAGAACCTTCCACCTCCGAGCCCCTCTTCTGCTTCCACTGTAGCACAAGACCTCTGAGGTAGAAGGTCAGCCCTACAGGGCAAGGACCTCTCTCTGTTTTGTTCATCGCTGATTCCCCTGCACCGGGAGCAGTGCCTGGTACATAGTAGGGATACAGTAAATATTTGCTCAATGAATGAATTCAGAAACTGACTTTAAGTATATAATGTTAAACTATAAATTGCACTTGAATGTTTAAAAATATTTTATTTCTAAACAAGGCTAGAATTTTAAGTAATTTTGGAACTCTAGTTTGTCATCTTGCTAATAATAATATCTACCATTTATAACCTGCTTTCCATATGCCAGGTACTGCTTAATGTGCTATAATACTTAATTCTCAAAACAAACCTATGAGATAAGAGGAATTTTATAGATAAGAAAACTGGCCAGGCGCGGTGGCTCATGCCTGTAATCCCAACACTTTGGGAGGCTGAGGCAGGCGGATCACCTGAGGTCAGGAATTCAAGAACAGCCTGGCCAACATGGTGAAACCTTGTCTCTACTAAAAATACAAAAATTAGCCGGGCATGGTGGCACACGCCAGTAGCCCCAGCTATTCAGGAGGCCGAAGCAAGAGAATTGCTTGAACCCAGCAGATGGAAGTTGCAGTGAGCCAAGTCATGTCATAGCACTCCAACCTGGGCGATAGAGCGAGACTCTGTCTCAAAAAAAAAAAAAAGAAAGAAAGAAAGAAAACTAAGCTGCAGAGAAGTAACTTTTGACTAAGGCTGTAAAATGAGTAAATTGCAGGAATGGGGTTGAGGCCCAATACAGCGATTTTTGAAACCTTGACATACTGCGTAGCACTGCCCCACCTCTAATTAGAAAAGAATGTATTTGCAAGTCCTACCTCTCTATGGTAGTTTATAAGCTATGGAAACAAATTAACCCAGAAATCTCTGTAGCTTTACATATTAGCGTTTACTTCTCAGTTCCTGCAAAGTCCGCTGTGGGTTGAGTGATCGCAGTCTATCTTTCTTCTTTAGAATGTTTTCATTTATCTTTAAGCAGAAGTGACTTTAGCTTCTCTTAGTGTGTGCTGTTGCTTAGTGATGTTAATCTGGATGTTCAGGCAGGCTTTTATTGTCTTTCTGAAAGAATCAGTAATTTAACTGAGTATTTTGGAAATAACAATACCACACCTTCCTGTAGAGCTTAACAGTTTATAAAGCATTGCACTCCATCGTCTCATCACTGGATCCCAGTAACAGGCTTGTGAGAGAGACCTCTACCCTAATCAAAGACCTGGGGATCGGGGTTGAGGGGAAACACTTTGGTGGCTGACATTTTCTTCAAGAAAGAGTTTGAAGGCCACCAGTAGAGGCAGTGGGAACCATCAGTGTTTTTTCGTGGTGGAATTTGTGGTTTACAGAGCACTTGGCTATGGTGTGGAGGATTTAAAGAGATCAAAACTGGAGACGGACGGACTCTGGGAGGCTGTGGTAATGGGAGCGATTAAATAGAACTAACTAGATGAGTAGAGAGATTGCATAGGAAATGAATTCAAGATACAGGGTGTTCATAAATTCTGTAAATATAATTAAATATATATATATATATATATATAAAATGTAGTCAAGGGCATCTTCAGTCTGTAAAAAGAACCCAAAATTTCCTGTCTACATTTTGAAAACAAATTTATAGAAGGGGCTTTAGGCTTGTATTGGTTTCAGTGGACAAATTACAGAAAAATCTAACAGTAGACTTATAGTACAGTAGTCCTTATAGTTTTATAAGGACTCATTGTTTGGAAGTCAATACTGTTCAAGGTTAGTTCTGCAGTTTGAAACTCTTCTTAAGGATTCCAGTTCATTCCGTTTTTCTGTTCCTTCAAACTGAACTTTTCTTGACTGTGTGAAAGTTGATGATACAAATTAGGTCATTCTTGTCTTACCCAACTAAATCAGAGTCAAGGGGCCAGGAGAAAAAAGCACTCAGGGCACATAGCACCATAGCACCTGCTCCAAAATTTATACTTTTTATAAGCCTAGCTGCTGAAACAGCCTGCTGTAACACCAAGACCAGTTTTACCGTAGCTGCTGGGACCACCTACTGTGACTCTAAGACTGGTTTTACCTGCTGTCATCACTCACCAATGAGAGCTTGCCCACACCCAAAAGCTTCTCTAGTGCCAATAAGCTTTCTTTCAAAACAACACATAACATTTCTCTAATAACTCCCAACCTTCCCTTTGTTCTTTGGACACTCCAAAGACCACCTGGTCTGTGTGTAGGCCCTGAATTACAATTCTTGCTTCCCAAATAAAACATTGAATTTGGAGATTTGTCTCTATATTTTATTTTTACTTCAACAGCTATGAGATGGCTGCCTCAGCTGACCCTTTCATCAAGAAGCACCGTATTCTACGGCCAGGCATGGCGGCTCACGCTCATAATCCCAACACTGGGAAGCCAAGGCAGGTGGATCACTTGAGGCCAGAAGTTTGAGACCAGCCTGGCCAACATGGTGAACCCCATCTCTACTAAAATACAAAAATTGGCCGGGCGTAGTGCCACCCGCCTGTAGTCCCGGCTACTCGGGAGGAGGTGGAGGTTGCAGTGAGCCAAGATCACGCCACTGCGCTCCAGCCTGGACAATAGAGTGAGACTCTGTCTCAAAGAAAAAAGAAAAGAAAAGAAAAAAAAGGCAGCAAAGTATTCTAGAGTTCTCTTCCCCTCTCCTACCCCCACCCCAGACTTTGCTTTAATGTCTCAGTTTCCAGAACTGGCTCATTTGGTCATTCTTAACTGTGAGCGAGACTGGGGAAGTTTGTGTCTGGCTTTTCATCCTCCCTGGTGAGCTGTACCCAACAGGGACTCAGGCTGGCTTTGGGGGTATCACAGGGCTCTAGCTGCACTTCTGGCCTCCAGGATTTGAGTTGACTGTGTGATACTTTCCCAAGCAACTGGGATTGTTCCCCAAATTTGTGATTCTCACTTCTGCCCACACAAGGGCTTTGGAAAAGCCCCGAGAAGCTCAGGCCCAACCCAGTGGCTCTTATTTTTCTGGGATGGAGCCCCATCCTTGTGTTTTTCAAATGCTGTCCACTTAATTCTAATGAGAAATTGGGGTTCTGAATTTAAAAAACAACGTTACGATGGTTAATACTGAGTGTCAACTTGATTGGATTGAAGGATACAAAGTATTGATCTTAGGTGTGTCTGTGAGGATGCTGCCAAAGGAGATCCACATTTGAGTCAGTGGGCTGGGGAAGGCAGACCCACCCTCAGTCTGGGTGGGCACCATCTAATCAGCTGCCGGTTCAGCTAGAATATAAGTGGGCAGAAGAATGTGAAAAGAGAGTCTGGCTTAGTCCCCCAGCCCACATCTTTCTCCTGTGCTGGACGCTTCCTGCCCTCAAACATCGGACTCCAAGTTCTTCAGTTTTGGAACTCTGACTGGTTCTCCTTGCTTCTCAGCCTATAGATGGCCTATTGTGGGACCTTGTGATCGAGTGAGTTAATACTTAATAAAGTCTTCTTTATATGTAATTCCATTAGTTCCGTCCCTCTAGAGAACCCTGACTAATACAAATGTTTTTTCTTGTTTGCTTTCCATTCAACCTTGAAAATAATGACAGTTCAGAGTAAGATAAAATAGTTACCTGTTCCAGCCCCACAGATTTAAAGTGATTTGACCTAATCCTAAAATAATGTTTTTCTCCTGGCCCAGCCTTAGGAAATTAACAGTATCAGCTATGAATATACGAATGTACTGACCAAGCATCTTCAGTGTGATGTCTAGTCCGTTTGACAATTATGGTTTGTTATGAATTACTATATTTGTATGCATGTTTTATTTCTCAGTCTTTTAATAATATTAATAGCTTTACCAAGTACCGTCTGAGTTTGTTTAGATTGCAAGCCTCTCTGAGGTCCTGGCTTCGCTCTGAGGGACTGGAGTTGCTCAGGACCTGCAGCGCTAGGGTCCAGACCCTGGCAGTTGCCAATGTGCTGCCACACCCATGGCCGGGCTGGGCAGCCTCGAAGCTGCCTCAGGCAACTCCTGCCACATCCACAAACCAAGCGGGAGCACAGCCCGGGACAGAAACACAGGGCACCTCCAGATGCTGCTGCTTCACAGACACCAAGGTCATGGCTTGTGGAAAAGGCCTGGTTTTAGGAAGGTCTTTTCCCTCTGATCATCTGGGAACTCCAGATTAAATATAACAGAAAATCTTTATACAACAATTGTCAATTCTTATTCCATTTTGTGCTTTCTTGAGGATACACGTGCATCTCCCTGAAATTGTTTAATCTCTTAGAACCAAGAGACACTGACTCATCTTGTTGTTGTTATTACTAATAGGTATAATTTACATACATACATATGTCCATTTACATAATTTACACAGTAAAAAAACTCTTCATCCCCCTCACCACATTTCTTAGTCTTATTTCTCATTGTGATCTGCATTCCCTGTCACTCTCTTGGCCTCAATTCTTCCTACCACATCTGCTCTGAGAGGAAACACTGTGTGACTGCTTAAAATCTGTTCTTTTTTTATGATCTCAAGAAGAAGGAGAAAAAAACAAAGATCTGTAGGAAGAAAAAAGGGTGAGGACAGAACTTCTGCAGAAATAAATATTGTTACAATAACGCAAATTGTAAACTTTAGGATAGGTACTGACTGTGTAGTTATCTTTATTGAACCAGTTGGTTTGAAATACTTAGAATGCTGTCAGCTGTAAGGTTTTACAGTGGAAATTCTTTCCTTAAATTGGCTTTGGGACGTGGATCACAGGTAGAGTAAACCAATTCTGGGAAATTTGATCTACATTCACATTTGTCAGTATTTTCTTTTTCTATGACATGCATAATTATCATATCATAGGCATCAGTGACTTGCTGCCTCTACCTGGGATTCTTCTGACTTGGGAAACTTGTAACCTCGAGACCTGCAATGTCCTAAAGTGGACTGTCATTAGCTTGGGGGAGGTACTTGAAGAGCAGGCAGACCCTGGAGGGTGGGGAAACCAAGCATCCAGAGGCACTCATCTTGCTCTGTTGTTTTACCCAACACTGAAATGACTCTCCCAAGCCCCTGTCCTCCTGTGTTCCATCTTGTGGTGCCTATAGCCTGCAAGATGCCATATGCTTCCTGTTCCCAACTACCCAGGTCTGCTCGTGATCATTCCACTTTGAACTTTGAATCTTTCTTATATGTTGTTCTTTAAAGTCTTATTGATTATTCCCTGTGGTCTTTTCTTCCTTTTTTTCACTAGCCCTTCTGTTGTCTTAAGTTATGGCTGTGTCTTGGCTGATTACGTAGTAACTTCCTCATCATTTTTCCTCTCCCCTATCTCGTCCTCTAATGGTCTTGAACACCATGAGCGTGTTGAATGAAGACCCTTTCGTAGACAGTGACAAGTATTGTTTCTGCGTCTGTGCATGTGGTCGTGACTTAGCTTTCGGGCATATGATAATCATCAGGAACTGAGTTGTACATTCTTCAGTGTCATCTGTATATCATGTTGATTACAGTTCTCAGTTGTAATATCTAATATCTAAGATTTAAGGTTTAATATCTCCTTAGCCCAGGTCCCTTGTGAGTTCCAAGTGCTGCTCTGAGCTGATAACCCGTCACGTCCTAGACACCCTGGCCTGGAAACTAGGACATCAGCTTCGGGCCTGTTATGGCTAAAGCTGCTAACACTGAGAAACAGTCTTAGTTTGTTACAGTGTTGACGTATAGGGTTAGAAAGGCAAATATTTAAATTCATTTTAAATCCTTTCATTTGAAATTTTAGTAGGTCATTTTGGTATACTGATAGACTGAGTTTGGAAAAGGGCTGGCAGCATTGAACTAGAATATTTTAAGTACTTCTAATGCCTTTGTACTGATTTCTTTTTTGTAATCAAACCCATTAACAGACTTAAAACTCAAGGAAGAAAAAATAATAGTTGTAATTTTAAATAAGCATTCAATTATAAGTAAAAAGCATTTTTGTATTCGTTACCATAGTTACCAAGCAGTTTTCCTATAGTTCTAGAAAAAATGGGCTCCATCATTCAGAGTAATTCTGAAAGGTGCCTTTGGGGGAAAGGGAGAGGAAGGGGTGGTACAGGAGAGGTCCTCGCCGTCCCAGAAGCAGGAGACATAACTGGAAGAGCTTTGTTGACACTGAGTTTTACAGACTCTCCCACTAAATAGTAACTGCATTTCTGAGGGGAGTGCTGTTGTAGCTGGGACGTGATGTAAGCCAGCTTAGCAGGGTACTGGAATTGTATTCAAACTTTAGAAGTCGACTGCTATAGTTTCCATGGAGTACTGCTATATTTGTTCAGGATTTTAAAACCCAAGTGAAAGTTAGACATTTCCTGTATTTACAAATATCAACTATATCTCAAAGGAATGAAATCAGGCAAATAAAGATGATGCCAAAATTAAAAATATAAAGAAGCTGGAAGTGGCAGTTTCTGTACTGGAAGGAGAGTTCATCTCTCTGTATTTGTGCTTTTGGTCTTAATAATTTTTAAGCCTTATGTAGAGTTTTGATAATACTTCATGGCTTTAGGCCTAGGCAGGGATTAGATTTTATCTCAGATTTTGCTAAGAGTATTTTTTCTGGAGACTAGCAGGCTGCTGGTAAGAATTGCTAGAATTGGGCTCTGTGTCACTGGGAGAACTGGAGTTGAAGGGTTACAGGAGATGAATCCTGGATGATGGGAGGCAGGGATGAGGGCACCAGGGAGCTCCAGGGATGAAAGGGGAACGGAGAGTCCAGTGAGAGAAGGCTGGTGAGGTGTAGAGAGTGGTCAGACACATGCCTGACAGTTGGGGCCACTTCTCTGTACAAATCAGGAGGAGGCAAGGTAGGCAGGATAGTGCAGAGTTTGTGAGAAGGAACCTGACATCTGAAGTCAATGGAACTGCGGCTTGCACTCCGCCATTCATACATAGATCAGGTCTTGGTCTTCTTTTTCCTTCCCCAGAACTTCCCTGAGCTGAAACCACCTTTCTTCTCTCCCTATAGCTGTACCCCCACCCCACCTAAACCCTGCGTCCACTCCACAGCCCCTCATCTTCTTCAGTCCCTCTTTCCCTGATGACCACAGACCTCTCCAAGCTAGACAGACACTGTTCCATGGTGTGTTTTGTTAAGGTCTAAGGGAAGTCCTGTAAGAAGAGGTAGTTGTTATTAAACTTGAGGAAACAGATGAAACAACATACAGCACACAATTCAACACACTTACTAAAATGTATTAAGAGCATTTGGCATCTTAGTGAAGTCACTGCTCGTAACTACTGTTCCACACAATTCAACACACTTATTAAAATGTATTAAGAACGTTTGGCATCTAAGTGAAGTCACTGTTAATAACGACTGTTCCACCATAGAATCCTCACAAGAACAGCCTGGTGGACTTCACCAGAAGGCTGATGGACGTTGTGGGTGGGCATTTGGGGTGTGGAAAGGCTGCTTGGCACGTTCTCAGCCTGCGTCAGCCCACACCGCCGCTTACCACCAAAGCCTTCTATTTCCCATTCCATCCAGAAGGAGCAGCTGTAGCTGACCTGAAACCTTCGGGGACAGGGTCATTGATTGTTTCAATAGGTAGGTGCAAGGTCTCGGGGGTCCGGGTCCCAGATAACACAGCTAAGGCACCACAGGCTCCTCCCACAGCACATCAGGATGCATGAGGCTCAGCACAGCTTATTTTCACTTTCTTGTCCATAAAGTCTCACATCATATTCAGTTGTTTTCCTTCTACCCTAAAATAATAAACACAACCAGAAAAGCCACTCTCCGATCTTCATCCTTTTAAGGAATTATGTGGCCACAAGGATCTTTAGAAGCAAGTCCTCTTAAGAGAAAATGACAACCCCTGTGGGATTTCCACAATAGAGTTCCTTTGGAAAAGCAGTGGTGCAGCCCACACCTCCTAAATTGCCCTACTCTCTTTGCCTTTTGTTGAGTCTGTATGAGATCCTCATTAACAAGTTTAATAATTCCTGGACACGCCTTTCTGCCTGTGGACGCCACCGAAGAAGCATCGTTAAAGTCTCTCTTCTCCCTGCCGTCATGTCTAAGTCAGAGTCTCCTGAAGAGCCGGAACAGCTGAGGAAGCTCTTCATTGGAGGGTTGAGCTTTGAAACAACCGATGAGACCCTGAGGAGCCATTTTGAGCAATGGGGAACGCTCACGGACTGTGTGGTAATGAGAGATCCAAACACCAAGCGTTCCAGGGGCTTTGGGTTTGTCACATATGCCACTGTGGGGGAGGTGGATGCAGCTATGAATGCAAGGCCACACAAGGTGGACGGAAGAGTTGTGGAACCAAAGAGAGCTGTCTCAAGAGAAGATTCTCAAAGACCAGGTGCCCACTTAACTGTGAAAAAGATATTTGTTGGTGGCATTAAAGAAGACACTGAAGAACATCACCTAAGAGATTATTTTGAACAGTATGGGAAAATTGAAGTGATTGAAATCATGACTGACCGAGGCAGTGGCAAGAAAAGGGGCTTTGCCTTTGTAACCTTTGACGACCATGACTCCGTGGATAAGACTGTCATTCAGAAATACCATACTGTGAATGGCCACAACTGTGAAGTTAGGAAAGCCCTGTCAAAGCAAGAGATGGCTAGTGCTTCATCCAGCCAAAGTGGTCGAAGTGGTTCTGGAAACTTTGGTGGTGGTCGTGGAGGTGGTTTCGGTGGGAATGACAACTTCGGTCGTGGAGGAAACTTCAGTGGTCGTGGTGGCTTTGGTGGCAGCCGTGGTGGTGGTGGATATGGTGGCAGTGGGGATGGCTATAATGGATTTGGTAATGATGGAAGCAATTTTGGAGGTGGTGGAAGCTACAGTGGTTTTGGCAATTACAACAATCAGTCTTCAAATTTTGGACCCATGAAGGGAGGAAATTTTGGAGGCAGAAGCTCTGGCCCCTATGGCGGTGGAGGCCAATACTTTGCAAAACCACGAAACCAAGGTGGCTGTGGCGGTTCCAGCAGCAGCAGTAGCTATGGCAGTGGCAGAAGATTTTAATTAGGAAACAAAGCTTAGCAGGAGAGGAGAGCCAGAGAAGTGACAGGGAAGCTACAGGTTACAACAGATTTGTGAACTCAGCCAAGCACAGTGGTGGCAGGGCCTAGCTGCTACAAAGAAGACATGTTTTAGACAAATACTCATGTGTATGGGCAAAAAACTCGAGGACTGTATTTGTGACTAATTGTATAACAGGTTATTTTAGTTTCTGTTCTGTGGAAAGTGTAAAGCATTCCAACAAAGGGTTTTAATGTAGATTTTTTTTTTTTTTTGCACCCATGCTGTTGATTGCTAAATGTAATAGTCTGATCGTGACGCTGAATAAATGTCTTTAAAAAAAAAAAAAAAAAAAAACAATTCCTGGACACTGAGGCTTTTGTCAATTATGACGAGACTTCCCATTTCCTAGACCGTGGTCTCCGTCAGCATTTTTGTGTGTGTCGTTACTGTTTTGACTCCATTTCCCTCTGTCTTTAAATGTTTTTCCTTTGGTATTTGAATGTGTCCTTGTGAATTACCATGAGTCCATTTTTGGAACAAATCAGGGTGTAAATCTCTTACCAGTTATGCCTGAAAAGTTGTATCTTCTGACAATTAAAGAAGCTCCACAGCTGGCAGTAGTTTAAACACTATCAAACAGTGACTTTTTTTTATGGTTTCCATTTTCAATTTCAGTCCTGCCTGTGCCTTTCGGGGCATTTAAAGTTGCTACTAGAAAGTTCTGTGGCTTTTCAGACTACAGCTGATTAATCAGTGTCTACCGAAAATAAGTGGTGTCTCTGTCTGAGAAGTTTAGCACTGAGTGGTCCCTGGGGGCCTGTCTGCCCTCTCTCCGTGTCTTGAAGCTGCTGCTGCAGCCTATTTTTTTACTCATTCAAAAACTAAAATATTCTAATGCCACCTGTTATCTGCTGACTGACTTGAATGATTTGGATTGATTTTTAAGCCATTGTGAAACTGCGTTTTAAAATTAAGTGACCATCAAGCACAGGTCTGGTGGATGTCATTAGAGAACAGGTGCAGCCAGCTGATTTCTCCATGTCATTTGCAAATCCAGAATGTACCATCTTCCAGGCCTAGAGATGACAATGAAGTACATGGAAGAGTCGGTTTATGAAAACAGGCTGTTGACAGCCCATCCTCCTGTTTAACAAGGATGAGTTGATTGATCACACTATGCCACATATCATGCCACAGAATGATAATACGTTTGCTTACAATGAAGGTGGACGTGGGCGTGGTGCACTTCACTCCCTTGATACAGCCCAAGATAGAGCAGCCGTTCAAGCTGGTGGAAAAAGTGGTTCAGAATGTATTTCAGTTCCGAAGGAAATACTGCCATCGAGGGCTCGGGTAAGAATGCCTTTTCTTCTCTTCAGTCGTAGTCTTCTTTATAAAATCCTTAGGCACTTTTTAAGAGTAAGAACCTTGTTTGCTCTATTGTTAAAGCTCTGAGTATTACACTGAGTTCAGTCCTGTGACGGACAAGACTTCACTGTCACTGAGGAGAGAGCAAAGACTTGCTAGACCTCAGGTGGCCGTCACAGGGTGGCTTTACCATACACACAGCCTGGAATTGGGGACTGCACAGCTCACAGTGGCTGTGTACCGGGGAGCTCGTGGTTCCCCAGTGAGGACTTGAGACAGATAATAATGGGTTTTTTAAGTGCTTGCTTTCTTCCGAGTTGCCCTGTCTCTTCTTTAAGGACATACTTGAGAACTAGGAAGCAAATGTGACTTCTGAGCAGCCAAAATCATCGCGAAGTCCTCACGAAAGCACATTTCCATCTCACAGAAAGCGGCTGCTCCCAAGAGGCTCACAGGAACCACTGGGAAAAGCCAACAGGGCGCGGTGGTCTAGAGGCCGCCCACCTTGATGGGCTCTGAAGGACCACAGCTATGTTGCAGATCCACAAAGAGCCAAGAAGCTGTTTAGTCAGGCCCAGTGATGGTCTGCTTAAGAAGGCAGGAAAGCGTGTGTTTGTCAAAGATTTCCGTCTCTGATCATCTATCCATATTCAGCTGTTGAAAGGGGCTCAGCCGGAGAGGCACATATTTCTCAGTTTCTAAAACCTCCTCACATGGCTTCATTATAATTCTCTCCTTCACAGGGTCTGAAGTGTCCCTTCAGCACATGAAATGACAGCAGATTATTTTAGGGGCTGGCTGGGCATCAGCTCCTAAGAGCGCTGCAGCCCACAAAGCCCATTGCCGAGGATACCAGATGGCAGAAGTTAGAGCGTCAGCCTGCCACTTGTGGCCTCTAATTAAGCCAGGATTCCCACCTTACCAGCTAGTTCCTGCTTCTCTAGCAGAGACTTGAGGTGCAGAGCTGGTGACAGAGATGCCACTGGCCAGCCATTTTGGTGCTAATTAGAACAAAGACAGCCCTGTGGCTGCAGCCCTCAGCTACCGTGCGCTGCTGGTGAGGGAACAGAAGCTGGATTTCGGCTCACACTTACCCCTCATGCACAGCAGGACCCACACAGCTGTACCTGATAGCCCTGATTCATGGGGAGGGGGAACACAAACCTATGTCCTTTTATGTGCTTTTGGAAATCCTGGAATTGGTCTGAGCCTAGAGCTGGCACTAGCGTTTCCAAGGCAACCTCCCAGCTAAGTGAAGGGCCCTATTCATTTCAGATACACCGTCCTCAGGACAGACATGGACCAGATACTGTGCCATCTGGGGTAACAGGGCAAAGTTCTTTGACCTGTTGGTGTTCTTCACATGTTAGAAACCATCATCAGGTCCTCTTTGCCATGAAACTGAACTCAAAGATCTGTCACCCTGAAACTGTGGGGGACATGCAATTCCTTGTTGAAAGGACCATTAGCCTATAAGCAACATGCAATCTCCCTGACCATGACGCCTTCCAAGCCCTTTGGGATGAGCTCTGTAAGAACCCTGAGACTTGAAGAAAAATGCAATCCAGGCCTAACTCCACAGCTTTTCAAGCAGTTCTGCTATTTATTTTAAAACAATGGTTCAATTCAGATAGGTGAAATTTAAAATATATTCTCTACTTCAAATCAGTTTTAAAGATGCTTGAAAAATAACAAGAGGGATAATTAATTATATTTTCCTATCAGCTATTTTCAAACTTTTAGCAAAAAAAGTAACTCTTTTAGCATGAAAAGTTCTATAAAGGCTGATAAATTCAAATTCTAGAGAATCAAAACTGGGGATTTGTCACACAAGAAATACAACTTTCACATCGAAACATGAGGCAAATCAAGCTTATAGTTCTACAAGAACGCAGCTGAGCAGATGTTAAACTTACCTTAAAAAGTGCATGTACTGATTGAGCTTTGGAGAATGCTTTCCCATTGTGGGCTTGCCTCGTGCATCAGGTTAGAGCTGCCTCAGTCGTGGGCCGTGCCTGTTACCTGGTGCTATATAATCCAGGAGGCTCCTGCCACTCCCTCCAGCTGGCAGTAGTCAGCAACTGTGTTGTTTTCAAATGAGGGTTAAAAGGTGTCATGATTGGTGGAATTTAAGTAAAATTCTGATATTTCTCTCTTCCCTTCAGAATGTTATTCCCTGAAGCGGAGCGCTTGGAAAACACGGGCAGGCTGTTAGAGTTGGCAGACATAGACCCTACTCTTCGGCCTCGCCAGCTCTCCATCTCACACTTTAAAAGCCTCTGTGAGGTATACAGAAGAATGTGTGATGAAGACCCACAACTCTTTGCATATAATTTCAGAGAAGAACTCAGGCAAAGAAAAATCAAAAAGAAAGAAAAACAGGATGACGCGAAGAGTTACAGACTCTAGCTGCTGCCTGGGGGCGAGCAGCCTACCAGATGTCGATTTGCACTACGTGGAGCTTCTTATATGGGTACTCTTTTGTCTTTACAGAATGACAATAAAAATGCCAATGACCAGATGTGACTTACTTTCCTTTTACTATACAGCTTGGCAGAGAAAATAAATATCATCAAATAAGATACAGTACAAGCTTTCTTTTAATATATACTGTATAGATATAACAGGTTTAGTATAAACAGCATCTATTACAATCTTACAAAAATGAAGTATCTGCACATTTTGCCCCTAAACCACATTAAAATAACTTAAATATGCTTTAAATAAAGCAAAAACTGACAGCTGAAAGAAAATGCCCAGAGGATTTTAAAAAATGACCCTTTGAAAACTATTAATCACAACTTCCCCAGCCTTACTTTTTCCACATAACTTAAAATAATTAGAAGGCAATTTTAAGGATTCTAAATCATTTGATACCTGCTCAAAGTGGATATAAACTAAGTAATTTACAGATTCTGACCAGTTTCTTCTAGGTTTCTGATCCACAATAAATTAAAATAACTTAAATCTTTACAACCATTTCGTGGGAAAATGTATACTGCACAAAACCCAGGAATGAATAGTTTTTTTGCAATTTCCACTTTACCACCAGTTTAAAAGTAAAATGAGGAATTTAACTCATATCTGGATTGAATCGTACTATGATTTTCCATGGCTCTCTGTTTCATAAAAACACTCCTCATTGACAACAGATGTTAAACTCTGGACACTGAATTCTCGCTCTAGAACAGAATTTAGATCGATGGTGGCATTTTCAGATTGACTGTCAAGGGACTGGTGACGGAGCTGTGCCTTGAGCAAAGTTCCTCTGTCCCTCTTGGTGCTGTTGGCTTTTCGTTTGATGGGGCAGAAGTGCCCCCGGACCAGTTTGGGCTGCTCTCCTCCTTTCTGGCCCTCGCCCGCCTCCGGGCCAGGCTGCTGCTCAGCCTCGGGGTGAACGTCTGGGTCCTCCGAAATCCTCAGTCTCTGGAACTGAATTTCGATGTCTTTAGTAGGGCTGCCCCGCTTCAGAGTTTGATGGTGGTCATCATCTTCATCGCTCAGGATGTCACTCTCTTTGATGAGATTGTCGGCAAAATCTGCCAAGCCAGGGTGTGGGTATTTCCCGGGAGAAGCAGTCTTGGAGTCCTGCCTGCCCTCGGCCATGGGGCAGCCGCTGCTCTGGGTGCCGCTGCTCAAGCTGCCCTCGTCTGAGTCCAGCAAGGTTCCCTTGCCGGTCTCACCGGTCCACTCGTTGCTGGAGGAATTCTTCAGGACTTTTAAAGACCTGGATGAAGCTGCAGTGAGAAAAACACATTCCGCTGTGATACAGAAACAGGTTACACAATGTGTAACGTTTGCCTCAAAGCCTGTGTAAGATTTAACATCTTAATTAAGATTTTATTTTATGATATGACTTCAGGTAGCAACTATCCTGGTATTTAGGCAAAAACGTAGCTACTGAAAACATGGAAATTTTTGACTTAGGTTTACAGTTGTAAGTTGGGCAATTCAGCATTTTTAGATTATCAGAGCTCAATTATTTAGATAGAACTAGACACTAGAAACTACTATATGGGCTAAGATTTCCTATTTTGCCAATGAGTACATTGAAAAGTTAATTGCTAATAAATCTAGGCTCCTTTCTTTCACTAAGGTGCTTTGTAATTTGATCATCGAGATCACACCATGCATCTTCTCACTTTGTGGATTTCCCTTGCTGCTCAATTAAAAGTAGAAAATACTCCTCCCCCCCCCCCCTTTTTTTTAAAGACAGTGTCTTGCTCTGCCACCCAGGCTGGAGTGCAGTGGTGTGATCTCCGCTCACTGCAACCTCCACCTCCTGGGCTCAAGTGATCCTCCCACCTCAGCCTCCTGAGTAGCTGGGACTATAGGTGCACACGACCATGCCCAGTTAATTTTTATATTTTTTTGTAGAGATGGGGTTTTGCCATGTTGCCCAGGTTGGTCTCAAACTCCTGTTCTCAAGAGCTCAAGGGATCCACCTGCCTTGGCCTCCCAAAGTGCTGGGATTACAGGCATGAGCCACTATGCCCGGCCTAGAAAATTCTCTCTCATATGAGAACTGTCTCTGCTGGAATTTCAAACCAACTTTCTGAAATTTGATGTTATAGGGGTGTGTGTGGGTGAGTGGGTGGGGGTGTGTGTGTGTAGTTCTGTTCTCTTGGATTGAAAGAAGCAAGGGAGTTCTCAGTTTTGGTGTTTCTACAAATAATAACAGCATGTTATTTTGATGGCCAGTTTATTTTGACAATGGAGAAAATAGTAAATATGTGGTAAATCTGAAGAGGTCACATTGATTTGACATGAAAAAGAGAAGTTTTACATTTTCTAAGACTAAAAACAACAAAGATAATAACAAAATAGTTAATGTAGAAATAAGGTTCTGAAAACTTAAGCTGAAATTTTAGAAACAAGCAGAATAATGTGATTTGAAATGCTTACTTGGTGCCTTATCGATTAAGAACGAGTATAAGAGGCCCCTTAACTTAGACGGCATTACATCCCAATCAACCCATTGTTCAGTTGATAATATTGAAATCGAGAATGCATTTAATATACCTACTAACCACTGCGGCTTAGCCTAGCCTGCCTTCAGTGTGCTCAGAACACTTACAGTAGCCTACGGTTGGACAAAGCACAAGGTCTATTTTATAATTAAGTGTTATGAAATGTATTGAATGCTGCACTAGAAACGAAAAACAGAATGGTTGTCTGGGTATTCGAAGTACGGTTTCTACTGAATGTGTGTCACTTTCACACCATGGTAAAGTCAAAAAATTGTAGGTTGAACCATCAGAAGGTGGAGACCCTCTGTGTAAGGTTCTTGATCTTCATTCAGCATTGACCTTCAGGATGCCTGGCACTGCTCTGAGCACTGGGAATACAGCAGTGAGGAAAACAAAGTCCCTGGACCCATGCACATCTTAGTGGAAGAAACAAAATCGTACATTTGGACTATGTCAGCTGGTAGGAAGACAAGGGATTGGGGGTTGGGGGTGGCTGTATTTTCCAGTAGAATGTCTGGGAGCAAGAGGCATGTTTAGGTTTCTTCAAAGGAGATAAAAGTACCTTGATGACTTACAAAGTGAAAACTCACAGCTGTATTACAAGAGCATATATACTTTTCAGAAGCTCATAATGTTTGCTTGAATAAACACAAGGCTAGCAAAATTCTCACCTAATTTAGCTGAAACAGGAACTCGGTTCTTAAGAGGTACCAGGCGATCCTTACATGTTTTCTCCAGTGGTAATTCACACTTTATGTGACGCCTGAAGTTTTCCCTCAGGATGGAACGAATCACCTTAACAATGTTGGTTTTGCTTTCACTGTCACTAGGTGGGGGGGAGAGAAAAGAGCAGAAGTGTCCAGAGTGTTCATCGTGCTTCCATTCCACGCCCGCCCGTGTTCCTGCGCCTTGCACCTGCTGGGCCAGGCTGCCAGCCAGCCACCCAACAGCAGTGCCATGTGGCCTCCCATACAAAAGGAGGTGACAATTGATCACTCTTAAGATTTTGATATTTATTTAATCAATGTATTCTCCTACTAGCAGCCTCAGTTGCCTTTTTCGGAGGGTGGGGAGTGTGACCCTGATGTCATCAAAATTCAGGAGGGCACTAAATATAAACTCCCTTCCTTAAGAGACATAATTCTATGTTATTTCTGTTGGTTTTAATCTTTGGAAGTCAGTCATACCTGCAACACAACTGAAAGATGGTTTCTGGCCGTCCTTCTATTTCTGACTTCGTATGGATCAGTTCCCATATGGAATTATTTTCTGTCCCTGTGTAAAAGGAAATGGAAACAAGAGTCTACAACTTTGCCCAAAATGCTGTGGTTAAGAACACTTGTGAAGTTTAAAATCTCATGAGTTAAGAAAGTCTAATATTCCCAGTCCTGGCTCGTTTTCTTCTGTGGCTTGTTCTATGTATGATATTCACAGTTACACGAACTGAAATGCCTTTTGGTTACTCTTTACATTTCCTGTTGCAGATTTTCCTCCATCTGAACTGCCTTCGCCCTCTCTCTGGAGCCCCTGTCTGGGGAAGAGATTTGGTGGATCCTATTCTTCAACCCTCCTTTGCAGTTTTGCCCTTTCCTTGGACGGAACAGGAACTGGGATACTTGAGGTAAAAGAGGCCAACCCCAAATGCAGTCATGTTCTAGAAAACATAAGCACTTCTGACAAAAGTTAAACAGAAGCCCGCAGGTCACTGCATGACTCAGCCTGCTGGCCTCTTCTGTCACCAGAGGCCTGTCACCAAAACAAGGTTACTCTGGAAGGATCTCTGAACATTTTCCAGACTCAAAGATTTTTTTCTTTTTATATCACCTAAAGTAGTACTACCTAACCTTAAGGAATTTTCTGCTATATTCTAAATTTGTAAAAACATAAATTTGTGGATCTGTTTTTCTAATACATTTTAGGGTATCAAGGCAGAAAGGAAAATGTTGAAAACTATTGTAGAGACAATAAGGAAACAATGAAAGGCATTTGACAAAGAAAAAGCTATCCACCAGCATTTACTTTCTCCCAGAAGTCTGCTAAGGAACAGCAAAATAACCTCTCTTTGTCCTCGTTTTCCTTGTCTATAAAATAAAAGGCACCAAAAATTATCCCCAAGGTCCTTTCTTACTTTTCATTCCACAGTGAAGTCTACTGAAATGCTTTTTCTGGCATCGTACTGCATGAAACAGTTACCTGCTGGATTCCCCAGTCTGACTTGAAGCGCGGAGATGGGGATCAACCAGCGGAATTTAAATGGATCCAAGTCAGCAGAGTTGTGTGCAGGCCGGGAATTCGAGGGCTGTAACATGAAGGCCCACCAAGAAAAGTGTTAGGGAAGCTCTCTCACTGGGGGAGGATGTGTGCACGGTGAATAGGAGTTTATGTTCTCCCTGTGGGCGAGTCTCCGAGCAGCCATGTGGGTGTTCAGGGCACAGAAGTCAATCAGCTACGCACCCAATTCTCAAAGACCTCACATTGCTGGGGAAGGTGGGAAGGCCGAGTTGTGGTTCAGAATCAGTTACAGGTCTCAAAGCGAGAAGAGCAGCCAAGGCTTCCTCGCCCTCACGCTATCTCTGAATGGTAAACTGATGGCATATGGTATCCACAGCTAAGCTTTGTTTTTGTTTTTCTGAGTCAAGGTAAAAGGCATTTGAAAATAAACCAAAGTTTCACAGACTGTGTATGGAACAACCATGGGCCATTTTCAGAGATATAAAAGTTGATCTTCTATGTAGGCCCCCATATGAGTATTTATCTACTTCATTTACTTATTTATTTATTGACAGGGTCTCACTCTGTCGCACAGGCTGGAATGCAGTGGCATGATCAAGGCTCACTGCAGCTTCCACCTCCTGGGTTCAATTGATCCTCCTGCCTCAGCCTCCCAAGTAGCTGGGACTACAGGCACATGCTACCACACCCAGCTACTTCTTGTATTTTTGGTAAAGGCAGGGTTTCACCTTGTTGGCCAGGCTGGTCTCAAATTCTTGGGCTCAAGCCTCAGCCTCCCAAAGTGCTGGGATTACGGGCATGAGCCACCGTGCCCAGCTGTACATCTTCTTTTAAAACAGACATCTTTCACGGGGAGACTCAGAGACGCTCTCAGTATGTGATGGGGTTAGTGACCCTCAGAGTAAGCAGTATCAGTCAGCACAGCCGTGGTGCTCAGTGGGCTTTTCAGTTCAACGTTAATAGGAAGATACAGCCATGAAAAGGTAGCTTAAATTAAAACAAATTTTTGCCTTACCAATTTCTTTTTCAGTTTGCAGTTTTCTTTATAAACCAGTATGACGGCTCTCTTAAAAACTAAAGAAAGGAAAAGAAAAAGTCTTTATTTTATGCAAACTCTTCCAAGGTTAAACTAGAGCTGAATGTCTTAACAGAATAACACTCTTCAAATGTATGAGTCTCTAAGACCTTACTCTGCCAACACATGAGTGAATAAATGGTACTTCCCTTTTGCTCATATTTGAACTATGCAGAAGCACCTGCTTATTTACAAGCTACTATTGGAAGTTGATCTTGGCTTTTTTAAACTCTTTGTTTTATTGAAACTGTGTTCTCTCAGTGACAATATACTGTCACTTGCTCTCCCAACTCTGAGAGAGAATTAAAACATCTTGAAATGCAGCAGACTATTAAGATAGCAGGTTTCTGGCCAGGCGCGGTGGCTCACGCCTGTAATCCCAGCACTTTGGGAGGCTGAGGCAAGTGGATCACCTGAGGTCAGGAATTCGAGACCAGCCTGGCCAGCATGGTGAAACCCCATCTCTACTAAAAATACAAAAATCAGCTGGGCGTGGTGGCGAGCACCTGTAATCCCAGCTACTCAGGAGGCTTAGGCAGGAGAATCGCTTGAACCTGGGAGGTGGAGGTTGCAGTGAGCAGAGATCACACCATTGCACTCCAGCCTGGGCAACAAGAGTGAAACCTTGTCTCAAAAAAAGAAAAAGAAAAAGAAAAGATAGCGGGTTTCAAAATAGCCTCAGGGATCTGTTCCTGTAACACTTGGCCTGAGCCAAGCAGCAGAAGGGAGAACAAGATAATGAGGATGCAGAGAGATGCCAGAGTTTTAAATAGTTGGGGGCTGGCCCTGTTAAGTCCCCAACCATTATAGCAATTCTAACTCCTGGAGTCCAGGAGTGAATTGGACTGGTGTGGCCAGTGAAGTTCTTCGTTAATCCCAGCCTCTTCAGTCTACATTCTTCTGAATGGAATACTAACCAAATACTGTGAGCTCAAGGTCCTTTCTAGCTTTTCCTAGAGACAGAAATGGATTCAGCCAGGAAACCGTAGAGTGCATCAGAAGCTCTCCCATCGAAAGTTCTGTTACCTAGATTGTAAAAACAGGAGGTAAGGAAGATACGGAAATCCCATGCTAGATCATCTCATGTTAGATAGTGATGTACACACAGTCATTGCTAAAATGCAAGCACAGCTGGTTTAATTTTTATGATACCTGTAAACATGGGGCCTTAAATAGTGGAGGTTTTGAAAATATGAGCTAAGCACCAAAGTGTCTGATCAATAACATAAAGCTGAAGGCATTTTGCTCCAATGCACACACATGTAGGTGAGACATGCCTTGTGACCAACTCGATTTCCATAAGATGAACTCTACCAGTGTCCGTGGTTCTTCTCGAGTGCCTTTGTAAGCTTTCCCCTGGGATCTAGTACATCCACCACCTCTGAGCTCCGTTCGGGCTGCTGATAAAAGAGCACCAGCATTGAAACTGGCCAGAGTGAAGGACTGATCTCCAGCTCTTTCCTGTTCCTGCCATTTTCTGCCTAAACTATGCTACTTCCAGCATGCCAGCTTTAGAAGCACAAGATTATAAATTAAGCAATCAGATAAAAAGGAAAAATACAGAAAATGTCAAATCCTGCTTGGACTAGTTTTATAAGTAAGCAGGCAACCACCAATATGTGATGTTAAAAATATATATGTTTGATGTTAAAAAAATATATTTGATGTTTTTTTTGAAAAAAAAAAAAAGCAAAATAAAAAAGGAAAAGCCCCAGACTCCACATTGCCAGTTCCCACGTCCTTTCTCCGCCCCAGCCTCTGCCAGCTCACCCTCCACGGATGTTCCAGCCAATGTGAACGTGACATAAGGTTATATTTTAAACCAGTGTAATGAAGTTTATGATATGTCTATACATAAATTGTATAGTTCATTAGACACATTGTTATCAAGAAAATCTTAGGCATTTTCTCCTCCAGGGAAGTCCTAACAGGGCAGCCTATCTGAGAGGTCACCTACAGACGCCACACCACATGCACTAGGCTCCCAGAGTGCAGGCGCCTCACGGACCTCCTTCTCGGTTCCGCTCTGCTCAGCTACTAGCTGGTCAAACACGGTCCCATAATCCTCATAGATCTTCTGCATCTCGTTGATGTGGCTCGCTACTTTCTCCATTGCCTTTAGTGCTTCTGCAAGATATGAAATCATATTTATTAATATGAAGTCATATTTATAAATATTTATTCTTAAATATTTATTCTTAAATATGATTTATATAAATCATATTTATTTAAGAATAAATAAATATTTATATTGTTTTAGATCCTATCCAACAGTAATAATGGAGTCAAGATTCAACTCAGGATTCCAGACCAGTACCCACTAGCAGGAGCATTACATTCAGAATAAGTCACAATAGCCCACTGTAGCCCAGCCATTAGAATGAAGAACAGCAAAATTATCTTCTACTTCAAATTCTTTTTGAAATGAGGCAGAGTATCAGTGAAAAGTATCACTAATAACGACAACTGACATGTATGGAGCACTTTCTACTCAGCAAGGATTACGACAGGTGATTTCTGTGAATCATCTCATTTAGTGTACACAATAACTAACTAAAGACTAATCAATCCCATTTTACAGGTGAGAAAAGTGAGTGCAGGATATTCTGCCGGAGTTCCAGAGAGGAAAGCACGAGAATGGAGCCAGGCTTCAAACTCAAGACTGACTGGGCTTAGGGCACCAGCTCTCGAGTTTGGCTTCCCCTTCTGGGAACCGGGATCCAGGTTTAAATAGAACATAACAACACCCCCGTACGTGACTGACTGACAGAACAATTGTTTACATTTATATATGGCATATGTTCATAACTTTCCACGAAGGAATATGAGGGATACATTATTTTATAAAAGCCAAAAAGCAAAATTTTAGGTCACTTCTAAATTCAGTATTCTTCATACTTTTTTTCTCCCAATTCAGCATTTTAATTCTATCTGGAGGGAAGTTTGGAAGGAAGTTTTTTAAATCAAACCCTTCTAAAGATGATCTTAATACAAAATGAAGTTTTTACGCAGTATGAATGCTGAACATAATTTGTATTATTACAGAATTTAACTGTCATACAAAAATGCTTTCCTCTTGTTGAGCTTGATACCAAAGTATGCTTGTCATGGAAAAAAGAGCCAGTTTAATTTATGCTCATCTCAGTATTTATTATTCAGTAATACTAAAGTGTTAGTAAGTCTCTCTCTCTCCCTAGAAATTTTATCACCTATGGTTTAACTGAACCTCCTAGTTTCAACATATGAACAAATCACTATCTCCAACCCAAATAAAGCCCCTCTTTAAGGATCCTCTACTTACTATCAAACTGCAAGGCTTTGTGTTTTTGACAAATTGTGTCTCAGGCCAGTAATTTCAGAGGTTCAAATGGTAACACAACAGCAGCGACTTGAAAGCACAACCCATCACTGGGAGTTTGGTTTCGGAGCCGAGCTCTGCTCACAAATCTCCACAAGGTGGAGCCTCACCCAACAAATCCGACCAGCAGCTCGGGTGGCGACCACCACAAAACTTAACCAAGTGATAGGAAAACAGGGCTGATTTTCAGTTCCAGCGGCAGTTTCACAGCCAAGTGACCTGAGGTAATTTACTTATTTTGAGAGTGTAGACGGAATCATCCCCGCATAGGAGGAGAATGGTGATACCCTGAAGAGATCATTTTTACCCAAGTATTTTGTAAGCTCTAAAGGAGTGACCAGACACCTAGCTACTTTCACATATTCACATGAAACCTAAGATGAACCATCGCAGAACTGAAAAGTGACACAGGACGTGCCACCAGGCGGGGAAGAGGTGAGCTGGCAGGCCCAGGGCACGGCAGGCAGCCCCTCGCCCGGGGGTGCCCCTCGCCGCCCTGTCCGGCCCTCGCCCGGGGGGCCCCTCACCGCCCTGTCCGGCCCTCGCCCGGGGGTGCCCCTCGCCGCCTCCTCACCCGTCAGGTGGTAATGTTCCTCGCTCTCCTGGTCCGTCAGGGACACCAGCTCCTTGAGCAGCAGCGGGTACTTGAGCACTCTCTGAACCGGCTTGATGAGGTAGGACTCCAGCGTGGAGGAATGCTGCTTGGTGGGGTTCCGGGCATCCAGAAAAGCCTTGAAGGCTTTGTCAGTTTTAGCTACAAGCAGATGGATAAAAGACCTTAGAAGAGCACAGTGGGGTGAATTAAATTCTTCATTTATCTTTTAACGTTTATAGCTCACCCATTTCTATAGTCCTCCTAATGCCATTCTTTAATAAAAACCCCAACACATCAGCGGGTCAGGCACCCAGCTGTCAGCGTGGGATTCCGCCTCAGCCCTGACCGCCCTGGAGCCTGGGAGCTTCCGAGGATGGAATGCAGGCTGCACGCCAAAGAGTAACACCGACTTAACATGCGGGAATGTCTGACTTAAAGACACATTTCATGCATATCCACGAGAAATATTGTTATAGGTGACCTAAAAAGTGAGTTTCAAACAATTCATTAAAAGCCATGAAGTGTGACCAGGCACAGTGGCTCACTCCTGTAATCCCAGCACTTTGGGAGGCTGAGGTGGGTGGATCATCTGAGGTCAGGAGTTCGAGACTAGCCTGGCCAACATGGTGAAACCCGTCTCTACTAAAAATACAAAAATTAGCCAGGCGTGGTGGTGAGTGCCTGTAATCCCAGCTACTCGGGAGGTGAGGCAGGAGAATCACCTCAACCCCTGAGGTGGAGCTTGCAGTGAGTCAAGATCGCGCCACTGCGCTCCAGCCTAGACAACAGAGTGAGACTCCACCTCAAAAAAAACAACATCAAAAAAGCCATTAAGCAATGTTATCCAGACCCTAAACTATACCCACAAAAATTTCATAAAGAAAAATAAACCAGTGTTTTTCCCACTGGCCTCACTCTAATTGTTGCTTATTCTTATTCTGAAAAGCAGTATCTTTTCTCCTGTAAAGTAAGGTGACAGGCACTGCAGCCTATACCCTTCACTCCACAGCTCCAAGCAGATTCACCGTTCGCACACCCAGAGCCACAGCTCCCTTCCACCAGGCATGGCAGTAGGACCCTCTCTGGCAGTGAAAACTGCCCCCTGTTCAGTGTCTAGTACCATGAAGGGTGTGTGTAGGAATCCAGGTGCATTTGGTTTGAGTACCAGCGGATACACCAGTGCTACTTGGATTCCATTAGTTGGCACTGGATGACCAGCTGCTTGGAATGTAGCTACTCTGAAGGAAGATAAACCCTTATTTGGGATTGTGTTGTAAGATCACATATTCCAGGAGATGCAATACCATTTTGAATGTGATTACCAGGCCAAGAAGGTGGTGACAGGACCCCTCTTCTTTATGACAAAGGAGGAACTGAGCAAGCCCTTGGTATGCTTTCATTGTACTGCATCGATTGTCAATAAGTATTGACAAGTACATTGCTATGCTTTCATTGTACTACAGACCGTCAATACAAAGGTGCTTGTGGGCCAGGCGTGGTGGGCCTGTAATTCCAGCACTTTGGGAGGCCTAGATAGGAGGATCACTTGAGGCCAGGAGTTCGAGACCAGCCTGGGCAACACAGTGAGACCCATCTCTAGGAACATTTTTTTAATTAATTAATTAATTTAGAAGAGGGTGTTTGTGGAAGGAAATGGCAACAGAGGTCAGACAACTGTCTAAAGCAGCTGGAGAAGATGGATTTGGGCTGGGTCTTGCTCATCTGAAGCACTCTAAGACCCCACTTTTTAAACATGGGGCTTTTCTTCTGGGATACCATGATGTTCTGGATTAAAATCCAATGGCAGAGCTGCATCCGTGGACATGAATGAGCACCAAGGGTGTCAGGATAAACCTCCAGGTGCCCTCCAGGCCCGCGCAGAGACCAGCACCGAAGAGCAACCTTTGGGAAATGTGAGCTCTTTCCAGGTGCACCGGAGAGACTTTACTTCCAGCTGGCAAACTTCTTGTGAGTTTGGTGGTAGTGGTTTGGTGGTAAGTTGTTGTGGCTTCTCAGGCTTAAGAAGGTTAACAAGGAAAAACAAAAAAAAAACATAGCATGCATTTCTTTCTACTCCCATCTAGGGTCTGGGGTTGCAAGTTTTTAGAGAAAGGAATTTGGCAAGAAAAGAATCCAGATGTAACTGACAGCAAAGTGACACGTGGCAAAGCAACATCTCTGCTCTCAGGCACATTTGTTTCCGGCGACCAGTAAACTGACAGAAACAGAAATCTTTCCCTTGAATATTTGTCACTGTCAAGGTCAAGGATGGACCTTAATACATCAAAATTGCACTTACTCTCTACCTGTTAAATACAGATTTACCCTTTACTAACAGTTAAAAATGCAAAAACAAACAAACAAAAAAACCATAAAAGGCATAAGCAACTTACCTCGCTCCAGAACCTTCTGTACTTTGATATGGTTAGCACAGAATCCACTGTACAGTTTAAAGTGGTCCGCGTAATAAAGGAAAGAGCCTCCAAGGGAAAACAGTAATTTCTAGAAGGGCAGAGGGGAAAGTCAAATCAGACATGGTTTAATCAATGCGTGCCGACTTGTGGCATTTGACGACCCCATAGCTTCTGTCAGACTCCACAGCACTAATGCCTTAAAGAAGTTCAGGCCTGCTCCGTCCACACAGGAGGCGGGGAACAGCCCAGGCGCTGCCCTGGCAGGTCTCTAGCTTGACTGCAAAGTTTCCAGCAGCAGAGCCTACTGACTGTGTTCAATCCAAGGACAAGAAACAAAGAAAGTTCTATAAAACTACAGCTGACAAGGTGGGATATAAACCATCTGAGAGGTTCATTAATAAAGCTGACTGTGCATTGCTTGGATAGAGTGATGCTGTCTGTATGGTTCCAGGTCCCCTTGGAGGGGCTTCCTACCACACTGTGGCTTACACGGATGCTATGGAGCACTGGTGCTTCAGAGAAGAGAGGGCTCGAGCCCAGCAATTAGAAACCTAGTCTGTTAATCCCAGATCCACATGACCACAGGGAAGAAGGATTGGGCGCAGGGTGTAGGAGCTCCGGTTTCAGAAGCAACCACCCTGGATATCCTTAACAGCAGCTGAGAAAAGAGCATGTGCGTGCTTAGCAACCAGGCGGGAGGTGCTGCCGGACTTCTGACTACCAGAAGTATGTGCACCAGGAAAAAAAAAAAAAATAAAGCCTCGCTTTACCACCCGCTAGAGGAAAACGGTGCAAGGAAATAGTCACAGGACAATAAACAGTCAATAGTCACAGGACAAGACATTCTTTCTCATGAGAGAATTTTGCACCTAGCCATTTCTTTTCACTTTCAGCCTAAATCTGAGATACTTACTCTAAACTGTGAGGGGGTTTCTAGGGTGTTAAAGTCAGATGATGCTGAAATCCCATCCTCCAGGGTCTCCAGAAACACCTTCTGAAACTCAAGCATCTCTGGCAAACTTCCAAAAAGTGACTCCATCTATGTGAAGATCAGGATTTGAAACGAGGGGATTAGCCATGAAGTTCAGGATACCACGCTAACTCTTAGGCCCACAAATAAATCACAAGGAAATTCTTCACGGAGAAGCAGACAGAAAGTAAATCCTTTAAGAAGACAGCACGTTCATTATGGGATATGGCTTATACATAGAAAGTTTCACAGCTCCATCCCCTATAATTCTCTATTTCTACAGGAACTTTTTAAGTGGATGTAAAGTTCTCAGAATTCAAATCAAGAAAAACGTAAGTCACTAGAAAAGAACTAATTATGTGGTTTAACATTACAAAGATATGTATTGAAAAGGAATTTCTGATCACACTCTCTTCTACCTCAAAAAGACCATAACCATCGCTCTGCCTTTGTAAACGCTCTGCCACTGTGTCATGCAGCTGAGGCCACAGCAGTGGCTTAGGAGGAGGCTATGCCTGGGACTCTCAGAAGACCCTTAAGTCTTGGGATGTTTTTTCAGGATCAATAGAGATCATCTCATAGGAGTTCTGCTAAAAGGCAAACAGAGACTAACCCGTGGATCACTGGACAGAAGGAAGGGGATTTTATTTACCTCATCTTGAGTAAGAAAGGTCTCATTCTGAAGTGGCTCCAAGTATAACTCAAAGAGGCAGCTCAGATCCTGAAAGAAAACACAAGAAAGTGTCTTCGATGCTTTAGTCTCCAAAATACCCACAAGATTTGGGTAGCAGTAACCTGGCAGCAGCTCCCAAGGCTCCCATCAGGATAATGAAGTTTATGCCTTGTTGAAATTTTTTTTTTTTTTTTTTTTTTGAGACGGAGTCTTACTCTGTCACCCAGGCTGGAGTGCAGCAGCACGATCTCAGCTCACTGCAACCTCTGCCTCCTGGGTTCAAGAGATTCTCCTGCCTCAGCCTCCCAAGTAGCTGGGACTACAGGTACACTCCACCATACTCAGCTAATTTTTGTATCTTTAGTAGGGGCCGGGTTTCACCGTGTTGGTCAGGCTGGTCTTGACTCCTGACCTCAGGTGATCCTCATGCCTCAGCCTCCCAAAGTGCTAGGATTTCAGGCGTGAGCCACCACACCTAGCCTTTGTTGAAATTCCTGACCCTAAAAGTAGTGATTATTGCTCACCTAATTCAAAGAGTTTAATATCACAATACAGGCAACAGCTGGATTCCATACCTTTATAGCTCAATCATTGCCTCTGCCTCTCTTTGGGCCACTGCAGCAGGGGCACTCACTTCCCTGCAGAGGAAGGAGGTCTGTGTGGCACTAGTGTCAGATGCAAACCAGCTCCTGGCTTCCTCTGCCTCAGGGAGCAGAGTGAGGTCCAGCGTGGAGCTGGGAGGGTCAAGATCTGGGGAGCCCTTCAACTTTGGGGCTGACTGATTTGCAGAAT
The DNA here is from genome assembly GCF_008728515.1 of Papio anubis. NCBI lineage: Eukaryota > Metazoa > Chordata > Mammalia > Primates > Cercopithecidae > Papio > Papio anubis. The sequence goes on along the minus strand of NW_022161270.1, from coordinate 101,281 downwards.
CTCAAACTCACATATTCAAAGTCAATAAAAAATTCTTACAGAGCTGCAGCTCTAATGGCTAAACTCTCAGCCATATTTGGGTCTCCTGTAAATGAGGCTCCAGCACGACAGTATAGTGGGAGTAGACTGCAGTTACAAAACCCATGAGCGAAAGATTTTGTTTAATAATTTGAAGCCAAAGCTGGGCATGGTCATGCCTATAATCCCAGCATTTTGGGAGGCAGAGGCAGGTGGATCACCTGTGGTCAGGAGTTTGAGACCAGCCTAGCCAACCTGGTGAAACCGTTTCTACTGAAAAAAAAAAAAAAAGGGCTGGATGTGGTGGCCCATGCCTGTAGTCCCAGCTACTCAGGCTGAGGCAGGAGAATCACTTGAACTCAGGAGACGGAGGCTACAGTGAGCCAAGATCATGCCACTGCACTCCAGCCTGGGTGACAGAGCGAGACTCCATCTCCAAAATAATAATAATAAAAATTTGAAGCCAAGGCCAGGATATAGTTTAGTGATAGAAAAGATTTCTCCTTTATTCTGAAGAATTGTGAGTCCTAAAATACAGAGGCAGTTGACTGCAAAGTCAGCTATAACAACTCCCTCACTTCCCAAGAGGGGAATCTAAGACCCAGAGCTTTATAAAGCCCAAAGCGCCCCGCAGAACTTTCTGGCCTTAGTTCGGAGGGCAAGGCAAGGCCTGTGACACGGATGCTGTTTCACAATAAAAACCTCCCTGACCTTCCCTCACCATATTCCACGCCGGACCGCTCAGAGAAGGGAGATGACAGAAGTTACGGAATCATACCTCGGGGAACACAGAGATGCCAGCAATTTCAAGGAGCATGCAGGGATCCAGGTTAAAAAACGACAAGATTCTGTGTTAAGCGTCAGCAACAAAAAGGAAATTAAGAGACGGTGGTGTGTGTGTGAATCACAACAGGTGCCAAGTGCGGGTTACTTTGCCCAAGGGTGCTGGGGCCTGGCAGTCATTCCTCACAGGCTGGTACTGCCCGGGAGGACTTACTGGGCCGCAAGGTCAGGTCCGCGCAGAGCTGCGGGGGCAAAGGGCTGTGACCCGAGGAGCCCTGAGAAAACAAAGTGCAGGTTTCTTGCAGAGAGAAGGGAGAGTCGGTCCTTGTCTACTTCACCCATGACACCATCTGAGTTTTCCTCCAGCCTGTCACTGAAATGACCCTCCCAGTGCAGCGCGGCCTAACAGGAAACTCTAACAACACTATTAACAAAAAGGGACATCGATTCTTCTCTCAGCTCTGCCCTTGACTCTGGGGGCGAGAGCTCCATGACTATTCTCAAGATGTCAGAAGGGCTCTGAAGCTTCCAAAATATCTACAGCTCCACACAGCGACATGGAAAAAGGAGACGGGATTATTCAGAACTTGAGTCTGAACAGCCCGGCTGTTCACTTCATCTCCACACCCTGGATGCAGGACAAGACACAACGGAAAATGAAACTAAATTGTCATCTCTCTAACTTTTCTTTCTCCCCTTTGAGACCAAAAGAAGGGGCTTTGGGAAGCTACGTGTGAATAAGGCCTTAGGTAAAGTCCAGGTAAAACAGTGACATCAACGAAAGGGGAAGCTCAGATCTGTCTTGCAGAGAAAGAAGGTAATAGCCGCATGTGTGTGCCAAGCCTTAATTCAAGGACTCAGCACCTCAGAATTGGAAGGCATTTAGAGAAGGGGGACCGAGTGTCTCAGACCCCAAATAAGGGAGTTGAAGGGGGCTGTCCACCAGGCAGCAAGACGGAGGCAAAGCCAGGGCTGGACCCTCAGCCCACCGCACCGCGCCGCACTGCTCCAGTAACTGACAAATGAAGCGAGCTTCAAATGGTCCCAAAGCTCCAGGAAACACTTAAAGCAAAAGAACGCTGCTCCCCAGGCTCCTGTATTCTTCAAAAAATCTTTCTCAAACCACGGACTTGGGGCTTATGAGATGAATAAATGAATTCTTCAGGTACTCAAGATACTCGGCAACTGCCCCTTCATACATGGTGCAAGGATATTCCCACGTGCTGACCAGTCCCCAGTGCATGCGCCCCAGTTCTACACGATGACAACCACCAGGGAGGGCTGGCCTGGGCCACCGCCGGGACTGTGGTCCTGGATCAGCCGTCACGTATGTACAGATTGTTCCCAAGTTCCTCATCACCTAAAATGATCTCTCTCCCCTTTTACTAAACCAGTACAGACTCCCTTCCCACAGATTGCAAATGACAAACCAGAACATCTGTTTCCATAGTGAAAGCTACCTTGGTAACAAAATAAGCCGAGGATCTGATTTTTTTCTAAGTCTCCTCAGCTCTTCCACCCTCTCACTCCTCCCCTCCCTTCTTTGAGCAATTCACTGATTCAAGGAGCAGGCGTCCCCCTGGGGAGTGGCCGGTGTCCCGGGCAGAAGTGATCTGGGGACCTCTGCCAGCTTACCACTCACCATCAGAAAAGAGGCGCGAATGCACGGATGCCCAGCGCTTCCCTTACCTTCACGTAGGACTTCTCTGTGTCCACAAGCTCCTGGATGACTTTGCGGAGGCGGTCTGCATCAGAGAGGTGGCGGGCCAGAGGCCTCGGAGGAGGATCCTGACTCTCCCGCGGTCCTTCCATGCCGTTGGCCTGAGTTTCGTTAAAACTCCTGCACAGTGCAGTGATCTGCTCAGCACTCTGAGAGAGGACAAGAGGTGGAAAATAATGCACGGGGCCCTCCCTGTTAGTATCCGCTGCCCCCAAGCGCACCAAGTGTCTCTGTCTGTGCCCAGCAGGAATCTCAGAGGGGCCTCTGTGTAGGGCAAAGGGTTTCATTCACCTCAGACCCCTCTGGCTATCATTTCGGATCTGAGTAAGGAAGATGTGCACCCACACTCCTGTTCGGTGTTTACACACAAGGCTCTCCATTGTCACATCAGCTGTTAGGTGTGTCTTTGGACCTGAAAATGCAGAGTCATTGCCTAGGGCTGACCCTCTGCAGTCGAGGTGAGGTAGCTCTGAAATCAAGAAGTTATGGCTTTCTAGGGAGCAACAAGAGCAGATGGCCTCAACAGGCCCACGCGGTCCCCTCAATGGTTGGCCTAATCCAGTTTTCCATCTCCCACACAGAACAGCCCGGAGAGACTCAGGAAAGACACAGCCCAAGAGCATTTTCAGGATGACCTGACCACAGTGGGCCTGCAGTTCTGCCCTCCAGTCTAACCGCTCAGCTCCACAGTTTTGTGGCAAGTAGAATTATGAGTAAAAAGTCTTGAGCTGGTGCACATGCTAGTAATGGAGTAGAAGCAGATGAAGATGGTAACACCCTCACCCTAAAAGGGTGCAGAGCCCTGCAGAGCCCTGCAGAGCGCACAGGCAGGGAGCAGAGGACACATAAGGCCTGGCGAGGATGAGCGGCCAGGGTTCAACCAGCCCCAGGGGAAACCTTCGCGAGGAGGGAGCTAAGCTGGTCTTAGCAGGGAGCCAGGACCAGGCCTAGGGAATGTGGGCTCAGAGGAAATACTCGCTCCCAGTCATGGGAAAGGAATCACATAGATGAAGAGACAAAAAGGAACATGACTATCTGGGGGGACCGCTGGCCTTTGATGCAAGCTCCAATTCAGACAGAAGCACCGTGCGCTGCTGCCTTCTCAAGGACAGCCTATCTGCATCCACCTGCCTTTGGCTGGAAAGCCTCACAGGTGTCTACCCTGAAACGCTTCCACAGTTGCCAGAGCAGGTCAGATTACAAAGTGTCCTTTTACTTCTCATTCTTTCCATTCCGCCCACACATCTCCACCCCACCTCACCACTTCCCCATCTGGAAGGCCGGTGAGGGCAGGGTGGCTTCTTCCTTTCACATCTCCGCCAGCAGCCAGCTCGCTGGTCAGCACAGGAAGTACTCAGCCCGCCTCTGCTGCACTGAAATTCTTACTGAACAACACAGCTGACTCCCAACACAAATGACTGGCATCCATCAAGAGCCAGCAACTTTTTGACTGTCAACTAAAAAACTCTCCTTTTCTCAGCTGAAATGCCTTCATGCCTGACCTCTATCCATCTCTGTCTTAGGTAAGATGCTGAACTTCTCAGCAGCATCTCTTAATATTTACGTAATTCATTTTCTTTGCTTGGATATTGCAGAACACAGCTTACACAAGCATGTTGGTCAACCCGGGTAGCCTGATGCATGCTTTTTATACAATCTGTCTCTTGACAAACTGAAGCACCCCAAAGACAAAACAGGCCACTCTCAACTGCCCTCTCTGTTCTATGCCCCAACCCCCGCCAACACAGTTGTCATATGATGGAAATATACAATCCACATTAAAACTCAACATTGATCTCTGGCTGGTCTTTCAGTTCAATTCAGTGGGCATCAACTGAGGGCCTGCTCTGTCTCCAAAAAAGTAGAAGAAAGTTCCTACACAAAGAGGTAAGACTCATCAAGGATGGAAATCCCAAAGCATAGCCTAAGGCAGTCTGGAATCAACACAGACTTGTGTGGAACAAATGAAGAGTTATAATGCACATTAAATGAATAGAGGCAGCATTTTGGAATCGGTTGTCCAGGAAGGCTTCGGTGAAAGGGTTGTAACATGTCCTGGAGGGAGCGTGCTCCAAGGGAAAACCAGAGAATGTGCCAAAGGTGCAGTGGGAAAAGGAGCCCAGTAATGTTCCAGGCCTACCTCAAGGGGCAGGTAAGGGTGAGATGCTAACAGATGTCTGCCGTGGGAACTCCCAGATGGCTGAGCTCCTTCAATAGAATCGCTTCTCTTTTGAGTGGGCCATACTGAAAAGATAACTGAAAATGTGGAGGCAACTTCGGAGCTGGGTAACACGCAGAGGCTGGAACAGTTTGGAGGGCTCAGAAGAAGACAGGAAAATGTGGAAAAGTTTGGAACTTCCTAGAGACTTGTTGAATGGCTTTGACAAAAGCACTGGCAGTGATATGAATTATAAGGTCCAGGCTGAGGTGGTCTCAGATGGAGATGAGGAACTTGTTGGGAACTGAAGCAAAGGTGACTCTTGTTATGTTTTAGGCAACAGATTGGCAGCATTTTGCCCCTGCCCTAGAGAGTTGTGGAACTTTGAACTTGAGAGATGATTTAAGGTATCTGGCAGAAGAAATTTCTAAGCAGCAAAGAATTCAAGATGTGACTTGAGTGCTGGTAAAGGCATTCAGCCTTATAGAGGAGGCAGAGCATAAACCTTTGGAAAATTTGTAGCCTAACAATGCAATACAAAAGAAAATTCCATTTTCTGAGGAGAAATCTAAGCTGGCTGCAGAAATTTGCACAAGTAAAGAGGAACTGAATGTTAATCCCCAAAACAATCACAAAAATGTCTCCAGGGCATGTCAGAGGTCTTGGCAGCCCTTCCCATTACAGGCCTGCAGGCCTAGGAGGAAAAAGTGGTTTCCTGGGCCAAGCCCAGGGTCCCCATCCTGTGTGCAGCCTAGGGACTTGGTGCCCTAAGTCCCAGCCAATTCAACCATGGCTGAAAGGAGCCAACACAGAGCTTGGGCCATGGCTTCAGAGGGTGCAAGTCTCAAGCCTTGACAGCTTCCATGTGGTATTGAGCCTGCCAGTGCACGTAAGTCAAGAATCAGGGTTTCGGAACCTCTGCCTAGATTTCAGAGAAGGTATGGAAATGCCTGGATGTCCAGGTAGAAGTTTGCTGCAGGGGCAGGGCTCCCATGGAGAACCTCCACTAGGGCAGTGCAGAAGGGAAATATGGGGTTGGAGCCCCACACAGAGTCCCTACTGGGGCACTGCCTAGTGGAGCTGTGAGAAGAGGGCCACCATCCTCCAGAGCCCAGATCCACTGACATCTTGTACCCTGTGCCTGGCAAAGCTGTAGACACTCAACACCAGCCTGTGAAGGCAGCCAGGGGGGAGGCTGTATCCCGTAAAGCCCCAGGGACAGAGCTACCCAAGACCATGGGAACCCATCTCTTGCACCTGCGTGACCTGGATGTGAGACATGGAGTCAAAGGAGATCATTTTGGAGCTTTAAGATTTCACTGTCCCACTGGATTTCAGAATTGCATGGGACCTGTAGCCCCTTTGTTTTGGCCAATTTCTCCCATTTGGAATGGCTGTATTTACCCAATGCCTGTACCCCCATTGCACCTAGGAAGTAACTGACTTGCTTTTGATTTTACAGGCTCATAGGTGGAAGGGACTTGCCTTCTCTGGGAAGAGATTTTAGACTGTAGACTTTGGGGTTAATGCTGAAATGAATTGAGACTTTGGGGGACTGTTAGGAAGGCATGATTGGTTTTCAAATGTGAAGATATGACATTTGGGAGGGGCCAGGGCAGAATGATATGGTTTGGCTCTGTGTCCCCACTCAAATCTCATCTTGTAGCTCCCATAATTCTCCTGTATTGTGGGAGGGGCCCAGTGGAAGATGATTGAATCACAGGGGTGGATCTTTCCCATGATGTTCTTGTATTAGTGAATAGGTCTCACAAGATCGGATGATTTTAAAAACAGGAGTTTCTCTGCACAAGCTCTCTCTTTGCCTGCTGCCATCCACATAAGATGCAACTTGCTCTTTTATTTATTTTTTTGAGACAGAGTCTTGCTCTGACGCCCAGGCTGGAGTGCAGTGGCACAATCTCAGCTCACTGCAACCTCTGCCTCCTGGGTGAAAGCAATTCTCCTGCCTCAGCCTCCCAAGTAGCTGGGACTGCAGGTGCCCACCACCACGCCTGGCTAATTTTTGTATTTTTAATAGAGATGGGGTTTTGCCATGTTGGCCAGGCTTGTCTTAATCTCCTGACCTCAAGTGATCCACCCACCTCAGCCTCCCAAAGTGCTGGGATTACAGGCGTGAGTCACGTCTGGCTGTCATGGGTGTTGCTTAAAAAACTCCCCCACGTGTTGCTAATGTGTGGCCTGCATGAGAACTGCTAGTCTACTCTTCATACAACTTGCATTCTGCTTCGATTTCTGGGAGTGGTGCTGGCTCCAGTGGGATCACCTGTCCCAGGGTCCCCACTGAGGTATGTGGACTGAGCTCACAGGCTAGAGGAAATAGATGGAATCACAGCCATGACTCTGGTGTTCTGGGTGTGGCCCCCTATGAACTGAGCTAAAATGTTCATGATAATGCTCAGACTCCAAGACTCACTGATTTGAAATCTCTATACTGGGATTTGCAGCAGCAGCTCAGACAATATAATTCTGCAGTCCTGAAAACTAACAGTTCCCAGGGCTATAGAATCTATATTAAGCTTGAATATACTGTATAAAATAAGAGCTGATAAAATGCATCATAAGTTTAATGGCATCTGGTGAGATTATGGCTTTGCTTTACTGGGATGTCAAAAATCACACCTAACAATGCAGTGTTAAAGTAACGAGATCTTACAAATAAAGTATCTTGCCATTTTAGAAAACCAGAACTCATTTTATGAACTTTTCTGGTAAGATTAACTTCCAAAAAGTGAATGTTAGCTGAGATTTTTCATAGCAAATCTACTTCTTAAAGTACAACGATTAAGTGCTCAAGTGCTAGAAAGCCACCTTTTACACATTTAACATTTTAGCTGTTGTCTAAGGGAGTTGGTGAGGATTACTTGGGACCAAAAGGAGGCAGGGCCCCCAGAAGGAGAAGAGTAATCATAAACGTGACTTTTCAGATTGTATCTGAAGGAGTCACTGGGGTGGTTACATTTCGGTTCATCCATCGTTCGTGATGTTTATGAACATTAGAGGGACATTCTGGGTGGACCTGATCAGCACTTTATAGGAATAGTGATTATCTGGGCTAGGATGTCTTCACATGCATATGTGGTGACAGGCCTGAAAAGCACAGATGAGACTCAAAAGGCCCGGGCTGCAGTCCAGTCTCAGCCCCTAGCCTTCCATGCGCTCCTGGGCAAGTCTCGATTCTAAGTCTTCAGTGTCCTTCCTGATGAAGAGGCAGCAAGAATGCCTATTCCATCAAGTTACCGCTAAAATTGCCTCTTGGGTCAAGAAGAAAAGGAAACTCGTGTTTGCTGAGCAGTTGCTGTGCGCCAGGCACAGGCAGGAGGTTTCTCATAGAACATGCCAGCATTGCAGTTTTACCATGACTCTCCAGGGCTTTCCAGCTGACAGGTGAGGAGGCTTCAGCCACACCTTAAATGGCACAGGGGGCCCATTCCCCTTTCTAGCTCTGCTCCTCTCTCTACCTCCAGTCCCTCTTTAGCTCTGCTCCGTCTCTAGCTCTGTTCCCCTCTCTAGCTGTCCACACAGCCCCTGCCACTCCCAGGTATTTAGCAGAGCACAGGCAAAGCAATCTAGTTCCTCACGCCTCCTGCTGCCTCTGCCTCCCATGCGGTCAGGGCTCTCCTGGCCCCAGGTGTTCTAGGGATGCAGCCACCTGCCTCTGGAGACCACCTGTGCTTAGAGAGGCAAACACAGCTCATATGCAGACAACTGGGACATCTATTGAGCCTATTCCACCCCCAACCCAGGAATGCTGCTTTAAAAGCAAAAGACTGGCCTGGCACAGTGGCTCATGCCTATAATCCCAACACTTTAGGAGAATGAGGCAGGTGGCTCACTTGAGCCCAGGAGTTCAAGACCAGCCTGAAAACCATAAGGGAAACCCATTGCTACAAAAGATTAAAAAAATTAGCTGGCCATGGTGGCACACACCTATGGTCCCAGCTACTCAGAAGGCTAAGGCAGGAGGATCGCTTGAGCCCAGGTCAAGACCATCCTGGACAACACATAGAGAAACCCATCTTTACAAAAGATAAAAGATTAGCTGGCTGTGGTGGCACACGCCTGTGGTCCCAGCCACTCAGGATGCTGAGGCAGGAGTTCAAGGTTACAGTGAGTTATGAGGACACCACTGAGTGACAGAGCGAGGCCCTGTCTCTAAAAGTAAATAAATACAAGCAAAAAACAGATGATCACAAGCTAGGACTGGGAGTGTGTGAGGATTCAGTGGCATGTGTATATGTGTGTATAACGGCATGTGTATATGCAGAATAAAAAACACGGGCACTTGAAGTGGGGGCCTCAGACTGGTGTTTTCCAGTTCATAGCAATCAATGCCACAAACTTGGGTTCATCACGGGCCTCAGCTTTCATAAAAGAGCATGAAACCAATATTTTCTTTATGAAGTCATAAAACAATTAAATGAAAACATTTTTTCCAAAAACTATGCTATCTGGAAAAGCAATGATATTAAACTCCACCCCCACCGCCAAAAAAATTTTCTCTCAAATTGTTTTTGTTTTGTTTTTTTGAGACAGACTCTCACTGTGCCACCCAGGTTGGAGTGCAGTGGTATAATCATAGCTCACTGCAGCCTCAAACGCCTGAAATTAAGCGACCCTCCCACCTCAGCCTCCCAAGTAGCTGGAACTCCAGGTATATGCCACCACACCCAGCTAATTCTTTTGATTTTTAGTAGAGAAGGGGGGGTCTCACTATGTTGCCCAGGCTGGCCTCAAACTCCTGAGCTTAAGCGGTCCTCCCATCAAACTGCTGGGATTATAGGCATGAGCCACCACACCGGGCCTTTGTTTCAGGTTTTTAAGGTTATACTAAGGTTAATGGTTGATCCTTGCTTGAAAATGATTTTATCTTATTTATAGACAAGGAGCGGCCCACTCAAGAGCTCTGAATTCAGGCAGACGTCTAAGCAGTTATTTTTGTTTTAATGTTATGGATAAGGACATCTTCTTGTCTATTTTCAAGGAGCCCATAAACCCATTTCTTAGGAGTGGCAAGAAAACGGCTTAGGACGATCAAGCAGCTCGCCTAGACCCTCTTTGAAGGGATGCAGGGACAGAGTCTTTGTCAAACCAAGCTCTGAGTCACTCAGATGAACCTTCTAATCTGGGCTCAGCGCAATACTTTTCATTAGAAAAATGCCATGACGGCCTCCTCTTGATGAGAGTTTGTGAAATCTGTTCCCTTGATCACAACAACTTTGATATTCTCTTTTGTCTTACTTAGAGACATCACAGCCTGAGGCCTTTCAACTTTCCTGTGAGTTCTGGAATCTAAAAAAAAACTACTATGGGATAGGTACATCACATTACCCAGAACTATTTCAAGACGATGCCTGAAATTTCGTAGCTACTGCATGAAATACGTGGCAGGAGTCCACTGCATCAGAAGCTGAGCTACGGGTGCCCGCCTTTCCTGGCTCAGGGTGCAGCTGTGGCCTCATTTAGGGATTCTGGGTACTGCAAACTCTTGTCAATGGCACTCGTTTATATTGCTTGAGCTCAGAAAACACTTTCAGTCTAAGAAAAAAGGTTTAAAAGTGCTGCCTAATTTGGGGTGATGTTGCATACAGAAACAAGGATGAAGGACAGCATTTGCAGTGTGTACTATATTTCAACTCCTGGTTTAGAGGAAAAGCATGTTAACTTTGGGGGGAATCCGAAACAGACATAACCAACACAAAGCTACAAGGAAAGAGGCTGCCACGCTGTTCGGTGAGCTGGTCCCGTCACTTTGCAGTATGATCTTTTGGCAGATCCCTGGCTGCCCCTCATGGCCTCCTCTCCCTCTACATGCTGACCCACTCTGTGTTGAGCCATAGGCCTGGACTGAATCCTGACCCACTCTGTGCTGAGCCATCAGCCTGGACTGAATCCAAGTCTAATGTCCTCAGAGTTTCCCCAGGACATCAGTCAGAAGAACTAGGGTTCTGCTGCTTCTCCTGCACCTAAATAGAAAGCTAGAAAAAATACAAAATACATTTAGGCCTGAGACAAACAGTCAATTATCCTTAAGGAAAGTCAAGCCCCAGGAAGGGTGTGGTTTATATGGTTTGTGTTCTCATACACTGAGCACTTACAACATTCCCAGTTCATTGTCTGGAAGGCATGAGGAGGCTGCACTACGAAATAATCTCAGAGCGCAACGGCACTGTCAGCTGTCACACTGGAACAAATTCATTAAGTCAGAAAAGTTCCCTTTAGGAAAAGAGAAAAAAAAAAAAAGACTGAAAATTGCACAAAAGACTTTTTCTCAACTCACTCTGAACTTCGTGAAAGTCACTGTCTAACTTACAGAAAGATCTAATATTATCCTCAAATATCACTGGCAGGGATGGAATCTAGAAGGACCACAGAGGGCTGAATGACTTCCCAGTTTTGTTTGTTTGTTTGTTTGTTTTTGGAGACGGAGTTTCGCTCTGTTGCCCAGGCTGGAGTGCAGTGGCGTGATCTTGGCTCAGTGCAACCTCTGCTGCCTCCTGGGTTCACGCCATTCTCCTGCCTCAACCTCCCATGTAGCTGGGATTACAGGTGCGTGCCACCAAGTCTGGCTAATTTTTGTATTTTCAGTAGAGACAGGATTTCCGTTTCATCATGTTGGTAAGGCTGATCTCAAACTCCTGACCCCAGGTGATCTACGTGCCACGTCCTCCCAAAGTGCTGGGATTACAGGCGCGACCCACCGTGCCCAACACAGACGATGCTCTTGAGTGGAGATGGATCCTGCACACCTGGACTGCACATGGGAACAAGGGGCCCCTGGCCTGCACATTCAGCTGCAGCTACCCTGGGCCACCCCACTGCAGCCAGGTCAGGATTCTAGGGCTGAACTCTGTTAAGTGCGTGGGGGGAAGCTGGCAGGGCCCACAGGCCGATAGAGGGCAACCCCCCATCCAGTTTCTCCTGGACTGGCATGCTCGGTGGAGCTGAGGAGGAAAAGGGCAGCATGTCAGTCCCTTGGCAGGTACAGTGGGAGTTAAAAAAACAGGTTCAAGATCCTAGTGACGTTTACAGTTGAGAGACAAACCATTCATTTGATAGTGATACACTGAAAATTCCAGGGAAATGGCATGGAAGTTTTACATTTATCAAAATGGTACGAAAAGGATGAAGAAATGCTGCTCCAAAGAGCCCATATTATTTGTCTTCTAGACTAGACGGTTCCATTTCCAAAGGTTCTATTTCCTGGGCAGAATGAGAACATAAACTGAAAGTAAACAGTCACCTAAAGAAATTGCGGTATGAATAGGAGCTATATGCAGCAGCTGCCAGTGATGCCAGAGACCAACATCTGCTGACCAGAAGAGAAGGACATGATTTACTGGTAAGGGAAGAAAGTAGGGCCGGGTGCCATGGCTCACGCCTATAATCCCAGCACTCTGAGAGGCCAAGGTGGGCAGATCACTTGATGTCAGGAGTTTGAGACCAGCTTGGCCAACATGGTGAAACCCCATCTCTACTAAAAATACAAAAAAAAAAAAAAAAAAAGCCAGGCTTGGTGGCATACGCCTGTAATCCCAGCTACTAAGGAGGCTGAGTTGGGAGGATTGCTTGAACCCGGGAGGCAGAGGTTGCAGTGAGCCAAGATCGTGCCACTGTACTCCAGCCTAGGTGACAGAGTGAGACTCTATCTCAAAAAAAAAAAAAAAGGTAGGTCTGCCATTTTAAAGTAATTTTTATGTATATTTACTACATATAAATATGCAGGCATAGATTTTTATAAAATTGAACTACATGCATAATAAATGCAGTGGTTAACACTGCCTTTTAAGTGATTTTAATCTTTTGGCTTATCTGAGCTTTCTCATTTTTTTATAGCAGTTGAATTTTTACAATTTTTAATGGAATCTTTTCCTACCACTTAAAAAAAAATGACTTGAGGCAGAAAAGGCCTGATAAGACATTCTGCTTCCATAAAGACACTAATGAACAAGAATGGCACCATCACTCCTTGAGTCTGGCTGGGAAGACAAGCTTTGAGCAAGTCATTCACCGGTGACCAGTGCCTGAAGTGTGGGGTCCTACGGAAACACAACAGAGAGCTACTCTGGTTGGAGCAAGGACGGGAACAGCTAACAATGGAGTCAGGGTTAAAGTCAGCTAAACTACGTACAGCTTGGGGCTGGGGGAAGCACAGAGTGTGTCAGGAACTGAAGGCTAGTGTAACTGTGGCCCAAGGCAGGACAGGCAGGGTCTGGCAGGTGCGAGTTAGGAACTATGGACACCGCAAAGACAAGAAGGGCATGAGGTGGTGAACTTTCTATGAAGGAGACGAGCTCAGGGGAGAGCAGGGATGGGTGGAGGAGACCTACCTGGAGGTGAGTTCAGCAGCCCCTACCACCTACTGGACACATAGCTTACAGGTGACAGCATGATGGGCTATGTGGTGGATGTGCACTCTCGGTGCTACAGGTGTCACCTGGTGATATGGTTTGGTTCTGTGTCCCCACCCAAATCTCATCTTGAATTGTAATAATCCCCATGTGTCATGGGAGGGACCTGGTGGGAGGTAATTGAATCACGGCAGTGGATTTCTCCCATGCTGTACTGGTAATAGTGAGTAAGTCTCACAAGATCTGATGGTTTTATAAAGGGCAATTCCCCTGCACACGCTCTCTTGCCTGTCGCCATGTAAGATATGACTTTGCTCCTCCTTCGCCTTCTCCCATGATTGTGAGGCCTCCCCAGCCATGTGGAACTGTGAGTCCATTAAACTTCTTTTTCTTTATAAATTACCCAGTCTCAGGTATTTCTTCATAGTGGTATGAAAATGAACTAATACACCTGGGCTCTGCCCCCTTTCATGATCCAACTGCAAGAGTAAAACTCACACCAAGGGCCTTAGAGTGTGCTTGGGATTAAGCTTTCCTTCAACAATTACTTTTTTCAAGACAGGAGACTTAGGCACACAGGCTCTGAGTTAAAACCTTGGCCATGGCAATGACCAGTGGTGTGATCATGGCTAACTGCTCCCTGACTCAGTTTACTTGCCTGAAAAAGCAGGGATCACATTTAAAGGGTGGTCGAGAGCATTCAGTGAGATAAAATATGTAAAAATACTTAGCACAGTACAAGGATTCCACAAAGACCAGGGCTCAATGAAAGTTATAATTTGCACAGGGCGTTCAATGTCTCAAGTTCTTCTATTTTTACAAGTATGGAAGAATAAATTTTCCGAGTGCCCCAAAGGAAGGGCAAGAACAGTCAAATTCATCCATCAGCAGTTTCTTACTGGGCACCTCCTGTCTGCCAGGCTCTGTTCTGGGTGTGGGGATAAAAGGCAGAAAGAGACGACAGGCACAGTGACAACAAAACTCAGTATCTCAATAAAGTGGAGAGGACTATGGGGAAGAGTAACACAGAGGGGAGGCGTGCAGAAGGCCAGGGCTGGAATGAGCAGCTCCAGTCATGTTCAGAGAGGGAGGAGGTGGGTGGCCACCGCTGTCTGGAGGAAATGTGGACTTACTTCCCCGAGAAGGCAGAGGGCATGTGCATGTCCCAAGTGGCAAATCCTCGGTGCCTAGAGGGCATGCCCCAGGAAGGCAGGTCAGAGCTGCATGCTGGAGAGAGGAAGCGCCATGGTCACTGCTGTGGGGCTTCCCAGACCAGAGTCACAGGCAGGGCCCCTGCTCCCCAGGAGGAAGCAACTGAGCAGCTGGTGGCAGAGCAGTGGGAACAGGAGGAGCGTCGGGCTTGTGTGTCCTCGCTGCCTGCCTTCTGCTCGGTTTCCTTATTTAACAGGAGTTTGGTCGGAATTCAGGAATGATTAAGATGTTCTCTCTGCCAAGGAAGTTTCAAGGGCCGGTGCAGCATTTCTACACAACCAGCCACCTCTTTCACATAAAATTCTGGGAGTTTCAATGTTACCCTTAAGGCTAATCTGTCTAATGGATGCCTCCTGTGCCAGGAACTGCATTTTTCTCTAACCCATTTTTCACCCGGAAAGAAAGATAAGGCTTTGCTTCTGATTAACCTGTGCACCAAGAAAGAGGCACATGGACCAGAACTTTTTCTTGACTTCTGGATACAAAACTATGACACTTATAGTATAAAAAACTCTAATGACCCCACTCTGAAACAAACAGGTGAGTCAAGGTGGATCATCAGAGAAGGGGTCAGCAAACTAAAGCCTGCGGGCCAAATCCAGCCTGCCACTTGTTACTGGAAATAAAGATTTATTAGAATTCTGCTACAGTCATTCCTGCTGTCTGCTCCTGTAAATAAAGTTTTATTAGAACTCTGCCATGCACACTCATCTCCATATTGGCTATGGCTGCTTTCACGTTATAATAAAGAGTTGGCTAGTTTTGATGGGCTACAATATTGACTATCTGGCCCTTTACAGGAAAAGTTTGCCAACTCCTGTTATAGAGAGATGAACCCAGATCAAAAAAGATTCTTCTTTTGAAATAAAACTCAAAATAATTTATAAAAATTCATTCTGAAACTTTTCAGTATGTAAAGTATAAATTTTTTAAATGACTTTTATATGTTGTTATTTGTCTAGAGACTACAATGATACTTTAATTCACACAAGGTATAAAAACTTTTATGTCGTATCCTTTCAACTATGTCAAAACAACAACAACAACAACACACCTGCCTGCTTACCCAGCTCAGATCCAGGGCTCAGAAAAACAATGCCTAATTTCTCAACAACTTTTACTGTATTTTGTGTTGCTTTTTGATAAACGGGATAATTCTTTTTGCTTTTCCTGTGTCGTGATTTGGGGCATTAAGACATACTTAAATTCTTTGTGATAACCTTATATCATGTTACATTCATTCTAAGTACACTTATCTAATTAAAGAAGCCTCTAAACCAGTATCTTTCTGCTTGATTTTGGGGGAAAACATGTGCTCAACTATGACTTTTCTTATCTTTTAATATTACCCTCCATCTACACTTTCTCGTCCAGAAGTATTTATCCCAGTTCACAGCTCTCTTTTCATTCTGTCCCTTCAATCTTCTCATAGCCTAACTTGTATTCTGATAATCACATAAATTAGTTTAAACTTTCATATTTACAATCTCTCTCTCTTCTGTGGTGTTTTAACATTTTCATTCTAGCTGGTTTCCATGATTACCCCAATTTTATCAAACACAACATTTCTATTCCAGGGTTATGTCTCTGACTTAATTCTTGGCAAATGATAATACATTCTTGAGCAGTTTTTGCAAGAAAGGTCTTTATTTTATTTTATTTTTTAGAGACAGGTTTTTGCTCTGTTGCCCTGGCAAGCAGTGGTGTGATCATAGTTCACGGTAATCTCAAACTCCTGGGCTCACGTGATCCTCCTGCTTCAGCCTCCCCCACGTTTTGGGATAACAGACATGAGCCATCATGCTCAGCCAGGAAAGGTCTTTATTGTTACATACTCTGAGACTGTATTGAGTTGAGACTTTTTTCTTTTTATATATTCATGATTGGACACTAAAGCGCCAAAAAGATTATCACTTTATTTGAAGACAAAATGTGTCAATAACAGCAACTATAACCAAATTATTGACAGACTAGAGCTCTGACAAATCTTCGTTAGCCACCAATTTCCTGGGCAGGTAGAGTCTATCCTACGGAGGACTGAGGACAAAATTCAGTTGAACACTGGAAGGGGGAGATCCCACACTCTTAGCCTTAACAGTTCAGGCTGTGTCCACCCAGCTTTGCTTAGGACAGCTCTGCCCAACTACCTGAGCCCAGACTGTCCCTTAACTAAGCCCTCCCTCCCTTTCTCTGGCTCCCTAGAAATTGATTTTCTTTCTAGTTGTAATCCATGTGGGTTCCTGCCTGCCTTAATCTAGAAAACAAAACAAAAAATAGAGCAGCACCTGGCTCCCAGGTACAGACCAAGCACTCTGCTCTGATAATAGTTCTAAGATGCTCAGAAAATAACTCGGTTGCACCTATTCCAGTTCATCGCTGACAGTCCTCGGGCATCTTAGATGCACTTCTAGACTGCTGACGAGGCTGCGTCCTCTGCTGGGTCTCTCCAGCTGTCACAATCTACCTGCTTTTGGAACATAAGTCTGGGGTCTCCACATCCTCACAGATTCCTCTTGTCGACGGGGGGGGTAACCAACTTTGTAAATTAAGCTAAAGAACCAAAAAGTCGTGTCCAGATTTCTAACATCATACCTTGCAAGTTCACAAATACAGTCGTTCTACCTTTAAATCAATTCAAGAGTGAATACACCCATACGCTATGAGTCTGATATTTAAACACAGTTTTCTCTCCTTTCTTCTACACGCAGTGCCATGTTCTCCTTACTAGGCAGTGTGGTGTCATGGGAAGAAGTGCTTTAGAAGCTGGCAGGGCTGGGTGCGATCCGTGGTACAGTCACTGCCTAGGACACACTGGTCTGCCAGTCGACATCTCTGGATTTGAGTTTTCTTATGCTAAATGGGGGTGGTAATATCTGTTCAATACGGCTGTGGGGAAAACGGGTTTAAAGTAGTGATGTATTTAAAACACATTGTATTCTCCATGGGCTAAGTCTCCGCAGCCTGGCTCAGCACCCTCGCAGTTTATTTACAAAGCCATTCCGTGTGCCTCGTCTTTATTTCACCTCACAGCCAGGAAATAGTTGTGGAAATGGAATCCCACTTTCTTAACAAATAAGGATTCAGGGGAGTGAATGATTTTTCCAAAGCCCGCTGTGAGTGCATGGAAAGCACCAGCACTTCTGGTCCAAGTATCTTTTCACTTTCTGCAACAGCAAATTAAGAGACAAACATCTACTTTCCCTTCCAACTTAGTAGAGCAGGAGGGAAAATCCTTCTAGTTAACTCTCCTGTTTCTTATGTATCCCACTCTCCGAGCACATACTGCAAATGTGCTATTTGGGATGGCCTTTGCCACGGGACAGTCAGAGCTAACTCAAGATGACAGCAACTCAGCAACAGAGACAGGGGCACAAAACAAACAGCTTGACTTGCCCTGGATCATTCTTCGTCAAAAGAAACCAAGCCACAGTTTCACTGACGGGGACAGATACACAGGGGCACAGGCTCTGACTTGGGGGAATGAAGGGGACTATGTCTCCACCTGAATTTGTTGCAGACAAATTATGAATTCTTAAAGATTTTTTTAAGCATTTAAATTTCACCATCTGCAATCTTTTTTTCTTCCCTGCCCTCCCCAGGCCCCCCCACCCGAGATGGAGTTTCACTCTTGTTGCTCAGGCTGGAGTGCAGTGGCATGATCTCTGCTCACTGCAACCTCCACCCCCTGAATTCAAGTGATTCTCCTGCCTCAGTCTCCCAAGTATCTGGGATTACAGGCACGCACCACCATGCCCAGCTAATTTTTTTTTAGTAGAGATGGGGTTTCACCATGTTGATCAGGCTGGTCTCAAGCTCCTGACCTCAAGTGATCCACCTGCCTCGGCCTCCCAAAGTGCTGGGATTACAGGCCTGAGCCACCACACCCAACCTACCACCTGCAATCTTTTGTTTCCACTTAAAAGCAGAGCCCACAAAGATGCTCAGACAGATAAGGGGGCTACTGAGGCTGAGCAGCCTTGCATCCCATTCCCCGCTGGTACATTAGTATCTTATGACACCCTCAGCAGTCACGCTTACCTCTACTGATGGCTGTTCTTTCCAGTTTCATGGATCAAAGATGCCTTTCATCACTTATGAGGAATGGGATGGGGGCAGGGAGACAGGGTCCAGGAGCTAGGACTTTGTCTGAAATCACATCCTCTTCATGCTTAGAAAGCCCTACACTTTCTCTTCTAATATTGGCTTAAAATAATGCTTGGAATCTGGTTTCAAAAAAATTGGAGCTTCTGGGAGGAAAGTCATAAGTGTATAAAACATCGAATTATATGTTAATATCCTGGCAACCTTAATTAGGCAGGGGTACTGTCAAGGACTACTTGCCTTAAAGTGAACACAGATACCCTGCATGCCCCTTTAATTATAGTTTTTGTTCAATGTTTTTTGCTGGATTTGAGTAATACAATAGTCATGTCTGGCACCCTCATCAACAGGTTCTCGAAATAATGATAATCTCGTATGGAACAATACCTATCTTTATTTATATAAGTATTTATCTGAGACTTTACGACTCTATAATCTACACTGAGTTCTAACAGAAATGGAATAAGATTTAAACTAAGAACTATCATTTTCAATCAATTGCTTGACAGTTCTGATCAAACTTCTTAAAAATAGAAATCAATAAATACATGGGAACCAAAGCCAGGTATCCCTGGTGGTGAGAAGAAGAGCTGGAGATCTAGGGAAGACGGCAGAACCAGGACACTCCAGCAAGAAAAAGACGGAAGAGACAGAGTGAGGGTGACAGAATGTGAATGGAGACTTTCTTTAAAACCCCACACCACACTTAGAAGTTATCTGTAAGCCTCACGTTGGATTACTGCTTCATCGTCCACCTTTCTGCATCTTGGTAACTCACCTGTAAAAGCCCCAAATTCAAGACCTTGGTGCTCAAATGAGAGGAAGGCAGAGCACCTGCCTGTCCTGATGTGCATGTCACCAGGGCGCTCAGAGTGCCCTTTATCTATGCCTGAATGAACCAAGAAGGGAGTAAATTCTTAAAAATCCCAGTTGGGTGCGGTGGCTCATGCCTGTAATCCCAGCACTTTGGGAGGCCGAGGCAGGTGTATCAACTGAGGTCAGGAGTTCGAGACCAGCCTGGACAACACAGGGAAACCCCCGTCTCTACCAAAAATACAAAAATTAGCTGGGTGTGGTGGTACATGCCTGTAATCTGAGCTATGCTGGAGGCTGAGGTGGGAGAATTGCTTGAACCTGGGAGGCAGAGGTTGCAGTGAGCCAAGATTGCACCACTGCACTCCAGCCTGGGGACAGAGTGAGACCCATCTCAAACCAACAAACAAACAAATAAATAAATAGAAAATCCCAAAACCAGCTGAGAGCGGCGTGCAAGGTAGGAAGATGGCAGGACTCCTCCAGGCATGCAGCATTGTGGTTTCTGAGCAGTTGGTGATGAAATCCCCGGCTGTGCAGATGCCAGGTCAGAACCTTCTAAGCAGCTGCGCATCTCAGAGCCTCCTCCTCTGCCAGGTGTTTTCTAAAAACACCAGAGGACTCAGGTGGCAGCAAAGAATGAGAGAGTGCAAAGGCAGGTGAAAAGCAGAGGCAGCAGCATGCGCTGGAAGCTGAATAAACACAGTCGGGATGTGGAAGGGGCAAGAACCAACAAAAGGATGAAAGAGGGAAAGAGAATTGGGGGTGCCTTTAAAACAAACCTCCATTCTCCTCCTTCGTCCCACACTAATGACATATCCATGTTTTTCTTGCCCTTTTCTTCATGTTATTATCAAGACAGCAGGAGATGAATTTACAAAACGAATGATCCCATCTTTGCCTTCAACAGTTAGAAGCTGGTGTTTGATGGTGAAAATACCATCATGTGTACCTGGATGAAGCGCTCCCAGACAGAGTTTTTCCATGACCCCTCCTCCCTCAACTCCAGAGCGTGACACACACATCTACTCTTAGCTGAGTCTACAGAGGAAATTGCAAAATGACTCAGAACAATTTCTCACAACTTACTTTTCCAAAAGCAAAAGCAGCCATCACCGTGGAGCTGGGACTTTATCACAAGGTGAGAATCTGCTATGAGTCACCAAAGGCATAGAAAATGCCTTGAAACTCAAAACACATCTTCATTTACTCGGTACAAGGCTTCCACCGGACTACAATCTCTACGCAACAATATTTACAGAAGGCATCAGGGTGACGATTTCAGAACTTTGAACGATGGTGAGCATTCGAGAAGGCCTCAGTGAAGGGGATTTAATGAGTGAATGAACGATACGACACTACGCCCACCCCCTTGGTAAATATTAAAATACCAGATGAGATTCCAGGCACCCACACAGGGGCAAGCCAAAATTACACAGTAATTGTGCCTATTACTTCTCTAAAGGAAAAAGGGCAAACGGCAACAAGGGCTTAGCTAATTTGCTGACAGGAAAAGGGGCAAGAGTGAAATTCACCGGCAACACCCTTGCCGGGGGGGGGGGACACAGGAGCCGCGGCTGCCTGAGCTTCCCTTAAGCTGAGCGTATAAAACAGCCGTCCTAGTCCATCAGACAGCTATTTATTTTACTAAAGAGATCCATGAAAGTTTGGTTTGGGATCAAAATGTTAAACTTCTTACTCCAAAAAAACCCATTTTGTTCACTAATGACAGAAAATAAAACTTTCAAAATGCAGAAACACCCCGGCACCTAATGCTGCAATTGGTTTTCAACAATCTGGCTTTGCATCCATTGAAGTGCAGAGTAAAAAAAACGTTAAAAAAAATCTGGTGATGTCTAACCACCATCATCAATATAATCTATGCTGCTCTCAACCTAATAATTTATTTGCCATCTAGGGGTTGTTATTTATTTAACATTCCTCAACATCTCTTAGCACATTAAAAAAATAAAGCATTAATAACTAATCTCGGCCGGGCGCGGTGGCTCAAGCCTGTAATCCCAGCACTTTGGGAGGCCGAGACGGGCGGATCACGAGGTCAGGAGATCGAGACCATCCTGGCTAACAAGGTGAAACCCCGTCTCTACTAAAAAATACAAAAAACTAGCCGGGCGAAGCGGCGGGTGCCTGTGGTCCCAGCTACTCGGGAGGCTGAGGCAGGAGAATGGCGTGAACCCGGGAGGCGGAGCTTGCAGTGAGCTGAGATCCGGCCACCGCACTCCAGCCTGGGCGACAGAGCCAGACTCAGTCTCAAAAAAAAATAAAAAATAAAAATAAAAATAACTAATCTCACCCAAGCAATTAGACTAAGATAAAAACAAAGTTCAGAATACCACTTGTCTACATAAACACAGTGCTTTTCATATTGTAGGTACTTGATAACTGATTCTGCAATATCAGTAATATTAAGTCAAGACAGAGGCTAGGCTCTTCAGGTGTTTACTCAAAGTAAGGATCACGAACTGACGGTTCATAAATTCCTAAATGGGAAAGCCGTGAAAAAACATTGTAAGACTGAGGAGCTCCCTGGACTTGTCTGCAATTTCTAACATACGTGCATAAGCACTTTTCTGGGGACCCATAGCTTTCATCAGATTCTCAAATGGTCTGCTTGAAATAAGTTCCTAAATAATATAAGTGCATAAAAGAGTGGAGAGCGTCTGGAAATACGGAGTCTAACCATCCTGACCTTCGCATACCATTCTGAGAAGCCTCCACAAATCTTAGCGGTTTTAGCTTCAGTGAAATGCGTGAAGCGCAATAAATGACCGAAGCAAATTCTAATAGGGTTCTGCTAAGATTCTTCTTCTAAGCAGCTCTGCATATTCATGGGGATAAAAAGGGACATCCAGCAGAAAGCTGCTTCGGATCAGGCATTCAGGCAGAAAGACAGACAGGGAGACACATCAGGGCAAGACAGCTGGTCAGACGGACCCTTCAGTTTCACAGATAGGGAAGTTTGACGACTTACCCAAGGATGAGGAAATGGCTCCTCAGTGTAAGACTTAGGGCAAAAACCCCATGTGCTTTTTTTGTTGTTTTTTTTAAACAGAGTCTTGCTCTGTCGCCCATGCTGGAGTGCAGTGGTGCAATCTTGGCTCACTGCAACCTCTGCCTCCCGGGCTTAAGCAGTTTTCGTGCCTCAGCCTCCCAAGTAGCTGGGATTACAGGCATGAGCCACCGTGCCTATCTAATTTTTGTATTTTTAGTAGAGATGGGGTTATACCATGTTGGCCAGGCTGGTCTCGAGCTCCTGGCCTCAAGTGATCCACCCGCCTCAACCTCCCAAAGTGCTAGGACTACAGGTGTGAGCCACCACACCCAGCCACCCATGTGTTCTTACTCCAAGTGTACCCCATGTCGAGGTGGCTTCCCCTAAGAATAGGCAAGAACAGGCCGGGTGTAGTGGCTCACGTCTGTAATCCCAACACTTTGGGAGGCCGAAGAGTGTGGATCACTTGAGGTCAGGAGTTTGAGACCAGCCTGGCTAACATAGTGAAACTCCGTCTCTCCTAAAAATATAAAAATTAGCTGGGCATGGTGGCGTGCACCTGTGGTCCCAGGTACTGAGGAGGCTGAGGAATAAGAATTGCTTGAACCCAGGAGGCAGAGGCTACAGTGAACCAAGACTGCGCCACTGCACTCCAGGCTGGGTGACAAAGCGAGACTCAGAAAGAAAGAAAGACAAGAAAGAAAGAAAGAAAAAGAAAGGAAGGAAAGAAGGAAGGAAGGAAGGAAGGAAGGAAGGAAGGAAGGGCAAGAACCTGCAAATGGTATTTACACTGAGGTTAGTTTGGCCTAAGAAATCAGACTTCCTGCTTTCTTTTCCCACAGAAAACAAAATGGTATCAAGGTCTCCATAGCTCCATCTCTAATCCAGAAGCCCAGAAAGGAAATAAAGATCTAGAAATAGAGGGCTGAGGGGCATGGAGATGGAAGATGGAAGACAGAGGATGGACCTGGGAAAACACTTGCCGTTCAACCCCATCTTCACTCTCATCCAGGTGGGCAAAATTAAAGGGGAGATCTCAGGCAGCTCTGGCAGGAGGTCCCCCGCTACCACCTAAGTTGCAGGGAGCTGGCTGATGACTCCTTGAACTTGGCTTTTTGTTTGCCTTGAAGAGGTGAAACATGTCCCACTTCAAGTGTCATCTCAGATAGGATGAGAGCAAAACCATGGCACCCGCTGTTTCAATGGAGAGAAAAAGTAAGGAGAAGCCTATATCAGAAATAAATGTGGCAAATCAATCATTAGGTGAAGATCAGCATCTCTGCTCAGTCAAGGCCAAATCTTTGTGTGTCCTCAGCTCTGAGTAGTCTCCAAGTCACTTTCCTGTGCATCACTGTCCCAGCAGGATGAGGAAACGGGGGGTAATTATCTCTTCAAGTTAATTTCAGAGCATTCTACCTGACAGGCCTTGATCTTCCAGCCCACCCCAGCGCAGTGATTCACACTGCAGCTCTCACAGCGCTGCTCTCTACAACCTCTCCTTTTTATTTCTTGATTTTGTGATTCTGAAGATGACTCTTAATAATAACTTGGTTTTTTTTTTCTTTCCCAAAAACACAAGATGAAAGATAAAAGTCTGGAGAAGAAGAAAGCAGGGACAGAGGAAGGCAGGTAGGAAAATACTGTGGCACAGACAACAGGAGGAGAAAGAACCAAACACCACATGTTCTCACTCATAAGTGGAAGTTGAACAATGAGAACACATGGACACAGGGAGGGGAACATCACACACGGGGGCCTGTCGAGGGGTGGGGGGCTAGGGGAGGGATAGCGTTAGGAGAAATGCCTAATGTAGGTGATGGGTTGATGGGTGCAGCAAACCACCATGGCACATGCATAGCTATGTAACAAACCTGCACGTTCTGCACATGTAACCCAGAACTTAAAGTATAATAATAATTTAAAAAGAGGTAAGATAGGCTTATTATCTATAACTTCAAGTTTAAAATGATGTCTTCTTTTTGTCCCTAGTTTGTAATGCAAATCCCTATTTTTTCATTAAACTCTTCTCTGCTAAAAAAAAAAAAAAAAAAAAAAGGCTGGGAAGGCAGCTGTGCTGACGAAAGTACCACAGTGATCCAAGGACAGAAAGGAAAGAGGAAGAAGGGCAATCAGCGACCTCCCTGCATCCTTCCAACCTCACCGTGCGCCAGGCGCCATCGTCCTTACTTTCCAGATCAGGAGACACAAGCACTGGTGGGACCAGGCTGGCCCAGGGCTCCTGGGGTTCTTACTGTGCAGCCCGCCAGGGCACTGGACCAGTCTCGCCAGGTTCAAGTCCCCCGGCCTTGCATGATACTCTGCTCCTAGACACACGTGTATTCCATGTTTAACGGAGAAAACACAGGCCCTCTGGCACAGCTGAATGCAGACTCAGAGCCCCAGCCAAAGTGTCATTCAACAACTCAACACCCCCATGTCTGAGTTTTAAAAGCCTCCCTGGCAAAGGCACAGCCAGCTGAGGACTCATCAGGCAACTTCCTGTTGCTGGCAATTTCCCTTTGGCCCCAGTTAGCCCACAGCACAGCCCATGCCAACAGCCCCAGTGCCCACTTTCTAGTTTGCCTCTGTCCAAGGACCCACTTGGCAGGAGGAATCAGCCCAGCTGACGGGAAGGGCCAGTTGCAAGAAATGGCGAGAAAGGTTACCAGCAAGTTTCTTCCGCTGCCTTCCTGCCACGCTCTGTTGTTCGTCCCTCTCTACAGGACAAGCTCTCCATGGCCGAATGGCCTTCCAGGCAGCCACTAGCTTGGAATGCTGTCTTTTGGATTCTCAATATCACTCATTTTTTTTTTTTCCTGTTTTTCCTGTTGACACGTAAGTGACATCGCCAACCGTGTTGAACAGAGCATGTAAATTATCCCTGGCAAAGAAAAGGACAGGCCTCTGTGTGCTCTATGCCACAGTAAAGTCTTCTATAGCCACCCTCTTCCCGCCACACCCAGCAAGGGGTTGGCATCTGCCTGACACATCCACCCTAATGGCCAAGGATAGACCAAGAAGAGCGGGGCACAAATACTCTGGAGCATGGAAAATAGGAAATTAAAAAAAAAAAAAAAAAATCCAACTAACTACAAAGAGGCCAAATGGCCTTTTAGACTCCAACAAAAACTAAGCACAGTCATTTCAAACAAGTCCACAAACTTGCCTCCAAGTCTCTGCCAAGGAAGCGTGGCATTAGAGAGGCAGGATAAGGCATACGGGCTGGCGCCACACTGCCCAACTCTGACCCCGGGCGATCCATGTCCCTGCCGCCTCTCTTCCAGGAGGGGCAAAGTCTGCAGGCCCTCCTCGGCTGGCAGAGCCTCTCAGACTTCACTAAGCATCTCGGTGTTCACAGTCCACTCCCGCTAAAGAGAAAGGCAGATCTAATATACACTAACTGTATTTGGTCACTTGAAGCAACCCTTTGGAAAAGCTCATCCATTGATGACACATACATTAAAAACAGCGGCTACATGGTGAGCCAGACTTCGTCTCCACGCAGACAACGAAGAGGACCCAATTCTTACAGCTTTTGGTTTCTAGTTCGTTTTCATCTCATGGGATGGTTCGGGAGCAGCTGACCACTGACACTAACTTCAAGAACACGGGGTGGGCAGCTGAGATGGTCAAGAATACGGGTGGGCAGCGAAGATGTTCAAGAACACGGGTGGGCAGCGAAGATGTTCAAAAACACGGGTGGGCAGCTAAGATGGTCAAGAACACGGGTGGGCAGCTAAGGTGGTCAAGAACACAGGGTGGGCAGCTAAGAGGGTCAAGGCAC
Organism: Papio anubis; assembly: GCF_008728515.1. Classification (NCBI taxonomy): domain Eukaryota; kingdom Metazoa; phylum Chordata; class Mammalia; order Primates; family Cercopithecidae; genus Papio; species Papio anubis. Next base: position 75,310 of record NW_022161270.1, on the reverse strand, counting down.
ACACATGTCTTACTTTCAACAACATTTTATTGAGGTGCTCATATATTTGTTCACAGTTTCCTACCTGCCATCAAATCTCAGATCAAGAGGCCATTAGGTGAGCAGCAGAGAAAAGCTTCACACACACGTATACATGGGAGATGCACCAGGAAGGCGCAGCTTACAGCCTAATCCTCTCTCCCCTGCTTCTGCTGCTCCCAGTTGGACATAATCTCACGTGATCCCTTTGACAGCACCGGGTTGGTGGTGGTGGTATGTTTATTTATAGAGGACGATACACAGGCTTAGAAAGGTTGGGTAACTTGCCCCAGGTCCCATAATGATAAAGCCTGGTGGATGCGAATACAAATTCAGTTTTCCAAGCATCAGGTTGAGTTGAGTTCTTTCCAACATACCACTGCCTCCGAGAAAGCACTACCTGGAATTAGGTCTTTGTGACAGATTATTGTCTTTCTGCTGGAGAGTGCCACGCCCCAAACCATTTTTCAGGGACAAAGCATTTGCCTTGAGGATGCCATCTCTCTGTGCACTAAAATAGGAATTTAGTCACATAACTTGCATTTAGAAATAGTCATGTTTGGTTTTAAGAAAAGGATCTTGATTCTATTCATCTATTGAATAGCCACCATGGAGAAAGACTACGGTTTATAAATAAGTTATCTTTTAGCTTGACTGCCTAACAAAAACACAACCAAAAAGATCTTGCAATAATGCAGGCAAGTATACACCAAAGGAAGACGAATACTCCAAGAATGCTGGAAAGCAAATCATATGGTCCAATAATTTTTGCTTTTCCCTCAGCTTCTTAGATAGGCAAGCTCTTAAAAGCAATTCATGTGAAAAAAAAAAAAAAAAAAAAAAAAAAAACCTCAAAAGGTTAAGCTAAGTGGGTGAGCAGAAATTAAATATGAAATGCAAGTTGTGTTCACGCTGTACACTAAAAACCATAGCCACTAGTGGACGTTCTTTTTTTTTTCTGCCTAGAAAAAATAAACAGGACAAAATATATCAATTATATCTTAAACATGATTAAATTGCAAAGAGCACAACACACAGTTGTCACGCTGTGTATCTCCAGATTCTCAATGCTCTCTGTTCTATCAACACAACGCCTACAAATGGCAAAAATAATCCCTGCCAAAGCTACACTAGGTGATTACATAAAATTCTTCCACAAAGCCGAAAAATTATTTCATCAGGAATAACTAAATTAAAAACTCTGCTTACCTTGTAGAAAACGGGTTTCCTGTGTGTGAATTTTCTTTTACAGCCTTAAACCCAGTGTAAGTATTAATATGTGCTATACTCCAAGGAAATTTTACAAGCATACAATTAATTGCTATATTCAAATTATTCCTTCCTCTCTTTTCAAGCATATTTTGCAGAGTAAATATTTCCCTAGGCCTTTCTGATATCTTTATATTTCAAAAAGATAGAACTATTTCAGAGATGAAGTTAAAGATTTTGGAATGAGAAAGGAACAGTGACAGCGCCACAGAACGGGTATCCAAAAGAAGTTCTCTTATCCTTAGCTGTAAAAAGCACGTAAAGATCGCTGTCAGAATCCCTTCTGGGGAGAAGGGCATCTCTTCTCATCTGCATATCAGTCTTTAGACATTTTTAGAGCAAAATCAACTTTCAATCAAGGAAAGGAAACCGTGCAAGCATGCCTGCATTTGGATCAAAATCTTTACCCGTGAAAATCAAAGCCCTTGTTTACTTACACGCTGTACATAAAAAGGAAAAGTTCAAAGAAACCAGCTCCCTCTGGGAGAACGGATCACATCGAAGTCGGCTGTTGGGAGATGTGTAAGACACGCGTCGTCTCTCCCTCTCATCCCCAGGCAATGAAAAAAATCCCAAACTGCTCTTCCAAGTCACATTCACAAGGACGTCCTAGCGCCACCAAGCTCGTCCTCCACAGCGGCACCGGTGATTGGGGGAAGCTGGCCCCCTGCTCTGTTTCCACCCATGCCGGGAGCCTGCTCTAGAAAGGCACCGGGTTACCACGGACGTGGAGACAACGGGACCACAGAGGGCCACGTCTCCTGAGCCTCAGAGCCAGCTCAGCAGGTGGAGTGCAGGCAGCATGTCTGTGGGGACTGCTTAATACACCTCAAGTTCAGAACAAACCGAAAACTCTTTCAACCTCCTCACCCAAAGGGACATTGTATATTCCTTTCAAACTCCAAACTATTACAATAGCACATGCTAATTGCTAACAATACTGGGGGAAAAAAATCCCCCCTACAGGAGAGGCTGACAGGGTCACACAAAGAGCTATGACAGTAATAGGCACCCTTACAGAGAAGAAGGCAATCAATTAGGAACCATTTGCAGAAATTGCGGGGCTGACAAAAGCCCTGGGTACAGCTGTGCTTCATCAAACCAGGCTTCATTTGATTTTCAAGGGAAATTATTCTTTATTCTAATGTCTAGAATAGTTGTTAGTAAAATATCCCCAACAGCCCAGGTTCAACCAGGGTCTAATCTGAAAAGAAGTTAATGACCCCTGAGAAGACCAGTTGGGCCAGGGCAGGAAGCCCAGAAAACCAGAGGCAGGTCTTCTCCCTGAGGAAAGACCACCTTCTGAGGACACGGCACGGGGCAGGGGGATCCCGAAAAATCCACTCCCAGCACACACTGGGCATTCACCAGACACCTCCCACATTACCACTTCAAAAATAGAAGAGGGCTGGGCACGGTGACTCACACCTGTAATCCCAGCATATTGGGAGGCTGAGGCAGGAGGATTGCTCGAGCCTAGGAGTTTGAGACCAGACTGGGCAACACAGTGATACCTAGTCTCTAAAAACAATAAACAAAATTATCCGGGCATGGTGGCAGGCACCTGTGGTCCCAGCTACTTAGGAGGCTGAGGTGGGAAGATTACTTGAGCCTAGGAGGTCAAAGTGGCAGTGAGTCAAGATCACGCCATTGCACTCCAGGCTGGACAACAGGGTGAGACTTTGTCTCGAAAAATAAAATAAAATTTAAAACAACAACAACAAAATCCAGAAGAGGATTGCTTTAGATATAACATGATGTTTCCAAAAAAAAAAATTAAAATGTTTTTAAAAAAAAAAACAGAACAGAAAAAAATGTAATTCTTAAATTTGAAATTTTCTTTTTCTTCTCACTAATGTCCACCACAGTTTTTATTTTTGATGGCCACTAATTCTTCTTTCCCAAGAAACAAAGAACAGGGAAACTGAGTAACTGCTAAGTATTTACCGAAGATTTTTAAAAATGTACTGAAATCCATCATCATACATGAAAATCTTAAAAAAGGTAAGGTGATAACTACGTTAGATTTGAGAGGAATTTTACAGCAAATGCTTAACATGCTCATATTCTTTCAATAAATTTTTTTCTTCTGTGTTCTTTAGTGTTATTTGCTTTCTCTTTTCTCCACTTTTAACAATGAAAATTGAAGCTCAGATGGCCCCAATTTCAACCTGATTGCAGCTTTCTCTCCTCTTCTAAATTTCTGATGCTCCAATGTTCACTTTGTAAATGTTTTGCTTAGTTACTACAGGCACTGTTAAATAACAGAGTTGGCAATGGCTTTAACATGCTAACTTTTTGCATATCTATTTTGCTGAATCTTAAGATAAACTTTGGGAAAAAATTCAATTTCCTTCTTAAGAGTTCTGATGTGTAACTCAAGCAGATCATAAGAAAGGAGAAGTCATTATCCCTCATGGTGTTGAGATTCCCCTCAAGCTACCATCCTGTGCCAGTGCCCGGAAAGGCACACTTAACTTTTAAATACATGGCCATGCTCCATCAGTGTTTCAGGAGGATTTGATTTTCCAAAAAATTTTAAGTCAGGCCAGGCACAGTGACTCACACCTGTAATCCCAGTACCTCAGGAGGCCGGGGCGGGAGGATGTCTAAAGCCTACGAGTTTGAGACCAGCCTCAGCAACATAGTAAGACCCCATATCTATTTTATTATTAAAATAAGATTTAAAATAATTTAAGACAAAGCCATCAAAACACATCTATTTGATGCTCTAGGATCCACTGCTTCATTAAAAAGCTAATGGATATTAGACATGATATTGGGTTCCCAAAATTAAATAACCCACTAGAGATAGAACAGAGTAGTAGGACTAAAAATGCTGATGAATTTCAGTTTCATAAAATAACTTGCATCCTGGGACATAACCAGGCCAGCGAAGGCAGCTGAGCATTTGCTTTGCATGAGGAATGAGGAGGAGAGGGAGGAGAAATTTGGAAGAAGGTGCATGGAAAATGGGAGAAGAGTGCAAGGAGTGAGGAAGGGAAAGGGAGAAGAGAGGGGAGGCTGAGAGCACATAGCTGCTTCATCAAACCAGCAACTTCAGAACCAAAAGTATCCATTCTGAAGCTGGCAGTCTCTAACCTGGTCCCCTCACACACAGGGGATGTCACCAACCTCCAAAAGGTATGCCACATGGCTCCTCCCATGGGTGTGCCATGCACCTGGCTCCTGGTGGTCTTGATGTCAGCGGTGGCCCATCTAGAGCAATCACTGCCATGACACCGGCCACAGTGGGGGAGGCACGGCCAGGGTTGTGCGTTCCAAGGAACCAGCAGGAGCTGGGAATGTGGAAGCCCTGTCCAATTCTGAAGTGGCAGGGCGGGAGCCTCGTGCTCCTCAGGCACAGCTGCAGCTGCCCAGCTGTGGCTCTGGACCCAGACATCCCTGTGCTCTTGGGGACCAAGAGCAGGAAGGATCCCCGCCCTCCCAGGCACTGCTGCAGCCGCCTAGCCGCAACTGTGGACCCAGGCATCTCTGCACTCTCAGGGGCCTGGGAAGGACCCCCTGCTGCCACAGGCTCGAAAGTAGCCTGCTCCCACTGCCTGGCTTCTCCCTAGTCCTGGTGCCCACTCTGGTCTTAGAGCAAATGTGGGTCTGAGTCCAGGCACTATTGCAACTCAGCCAGGTGTGGACACGCTCAGGGCAGCGCTGACATGCCAGCCCCCTGCTGTACTTTGGGCACCAATGGGCATGGGAAGCAGGCCAAGGAGGGGACTGAGGGCAGCTTGGCCCTGGCCTGCAGGCACCTTTGGCACAAACAGCCTGGGCACCATGAACAGTGGCAGGACACAGGCTCCTGGGTAGAAAGGGGTGGGTCCCCAGAAAAGTCCCACCTTTAAGCTGGGGAAGGCCTGAAGTCTGGGGGCCAAGCTGCCAGTCCCACAGACCAGAGTGGGAACTTATGGAGCTTTTTCTGGGCCTGCCCAAAGCCACCATGGACCAATCAGTACACACTTCCTCCCCTCCGAAGCACATAAAAACCCTGGACTCAGCCAGACTCAAAGAGACAATGAGACAACCAGCTGAGGCAAGGAGCTACTCCAGGGTCTCCTCTCTGCTTAAAGCTAAGCAGACATCAGTACTACCAGCTGTGGAGCAGAGCTACCCACTCCAGGGTCTGGTCTCTGCTGAGAGGTGAACACTCTATGGGATGACCAGCCTGCAGAGAGAAGTTACCCACTGTGGGTTTCCTCTGAGCTGTTCTATAGCTCAGTAAAGCTCCTCTTCACCTTGCTCATCCTCCCCTTGTCTGCATACCTCATTCTTCCTGGTCATGGGACAAGAATTCAGGACCTCCCTAATGGCAGGGCTGAAAGAGCTACAACACAAACAGGACCAAAACACGCCCCTTGCTCGCCACATTACAGGTGACAAGGAGAGAGGAGAGGAGGAGAGAAGAGCTGCAGCCCTTCAGGGAGCCCAGACCCAGGAGTTCCCAGAACTAGGGCTATGCCACCCTCTTTGGGGTTCAGCGGTTCCTGGCATCTCCAAGCTTCCAGGTACTGGTGCAGGCCATGGAAGCTGCTTGTAGTATGTGTGATCCAGCCATAGCTTCACAGGGAACCAGCGCCCGTGCTAGAGCCTGGAGCTGCTGCCTGCCCCACCACAGCCAGCTTCCCTGCCTGTGCATGGTGGCCAGACCCCACACATGCTCACTGACACACCCCTCACCACTGCACTCACTGACATACCCCTCACTACTCTGCTCACTCTTGGCAGGCACGGGATGCAGGCCAGTAGTGTAAGTCGAGCACAATCTGCCAGGTCGAGTAGGCCTAGTGGGCCCAAGAAAAAGTTGGGCAAAGGCACCCTTGGCCACAGAGGTTTCCGGCTGGTAAAGTGATACCCCAAGAATCTTGTGATAGTGTTAGTCTAAACCCAACTGAGGCATTGTTCCACTTTATAACTTTCATTTAAATGCTATCATTGCTTCTATTTCTTCCATTCTTATTTTGTATTTAAGACAAATACAATACAGAAGATGTATAATTTCAAAATCAATTAAAAACTGGACTGGTTATTAGCACAGATTATGTCAATCAGACCATTTCTGAAAGGGTAGCAGCTAATGAACAGTTAAAAATGCAGGAAAGGAATGGAATGTAACAAATGCTGCCAAGGATGTGGATAAAGTAGAAGCCTCCTACATTGCTGCTGGGAATGTCAAATAGTGCAGCATTGTGGGAGACCATGGGCTGTTCCTCAAAAACCTAAACAGAGAATCACCACATGACCTGGCGATTCCACTCCTTGGCCTGAAAACAAGCATTCATGCAGATAACTCTTACACCAACATTCACTCCAGCATCACCCACAATAGCAGCAATAATCCAAGTGTCTATTAACAGATGAATGAACAAAATGTGATGTATCCGTATAATGGAATATTATTTGGCTGTAAAAAAGAATGAAAGCCTGACACATGCTACAACCTGGATTAACCCAGAAGACATATGTTAAGTGAAATAAGCCAGAAACAAAACGACAAATATTGTGCCTAGAAACTGGCACCTAGAAATGTATATGAGGTACCTAGAAATTGGCAAATAAGACAGAAAGTAGAATAGAAGTTACGGGGGAGTTAAAAGCGGAGGAAATAGAGAGTTATTGTTTAAGGGGTACAGAGTTTCTGTACCCCTTGCAAACCAGTGTGAATATACTTAATGCCAAAGCAGCATACACTTGAAAATAGTAAAAAAGGAATATTTTGTGTTATATATGTTTTATCACACAAAATGACAACATTCCAAAAATAATTTATCTTCAGCCAAAAATATATATATATATAAGAAAGAAACAGAATACTAATTAACACCTTTTGACAAGGTTTTCCTTGTCAAAATCACTAAGCAAAGCCAGCACTATATATGAACAGCAGAGTGTACACTGCTCTTTGATGGCATACCAGAAGTCATGGAGGAGTTCTAGCTAAAGTAAATGGTTCCGATTAGTACTTCACTTCAAAAAAAATACATACATAAGGAAGCTGTATCCTTAAAAAATATATATATATATATATGTTGAACTGCTGGACCTGGAGATAGGTAACTCCATCTCCTTTCCCCACCTTGGGTAAGAGCCTGCCAGGTTCGTGGTTTGCGATTTAGGCCAGTATCTTACCCTGAATGTCTGCTCCATTTTCTCCCTGTGGGAAACCTGATCCAGAGTGCCATCTGTCTGACTCCTTTTCAGACCTGTTGTGATATCAGGGACGTTGCTGAAATCTGCATGAAAAATGACAAAAACGTACATGAGTTTGGTCATTTGCAGAGAATAATAACGCCTGGTTGAAAGGCTCAGATGGAGAAACCAAAGGAGAAAACAACCTAGGAGGCAGTACAGAGCAGTCCTGAATAACACTGAGGTTACAATTATGCACACAGATGGTCTTCTGAAACAGATCTAGGCTCTTGCTAATTGAAAAGGCAACATCTGCCTGCTTTGGTCAAAAGAGACCAATCAAAATAATGACTTAAATGCCCTGTCACTCTTCTCATTGTTGTATAAACTATACTTCCCTAAGCTCTGGTCTTGAGTAATTTATTTGGACCTACAATCAAACAGCAACAATTTTGTTGGTATTTCCCTATTTTTGGCTAAGGGAAGGCAAAATTACCAGGGAATCTTGGAAACCAATGATGGAATATTATACTTATTACAATCTACAACTTGCTCATTTACAAGCATGTTTCTTTGGCTGGCATCAACCACAATTGCATCCTAACTTAAAGGTCCAAGAAGATCAGTAAACCCTTATTAACTTCCAGAGTAAAGGCTAAGAAATAATATGGGCCAGGTGTGGTGGCTCATGCCTGCAATCTCAGCCCTGTGGGAGGCCAAGGCGGGAGAATCACTTAAGACCAGGAGTTCGAGACCAACCTGGGCAACATAGTGAGACCTTGTCTTTACAAGAAATTAAAAAAAGAAAAAATCAGGCACAGTGGTATGCAGCTATAATCCCAGTTACTTGGAGGGCTGAGGCAGGAGGATTGCTTGAGCCCAGGAGTTCAAGGCTGCAGTGAGCAGTAATCGTGCCACTGCACTCCAGTCTGGATAACAGAATGAGACCCTACCAAGAAAGGAAAGAAGAGGAAAGAGGAGGGGAAGGAAGGGGAAGAAAGGGGTGGGGAAGGGAGGGGAGGGGGTAATAATTAAAATATAAAAATAATAAAAATAAAAATTTTAAATTTAAGTAAATTAAAAACTAAAACATTAAAAATTTTAAATAAATAATATGAAATAAGTAGAACACATAGTTTTCCAGCCTACAACTGGAAGCACACATCCCATCCTCAGCACTCTTCTCCAATAGAGACAGAAAGCCCAGCCTCTATCAAAACATAACACAAGTTTTCATCGTAATTCTTGTATTTGATAGAATGTCCCCTCAACTAGGTGAAACCAGATGATTTCTGATCCCATCCAGGTACAAGAAATCAGTCTGAGCTGATCTAGGCCCAAGAGGCTTGGATAGACTTGCAAACAAAGAAACTGCCCAGCATGATGGGGGCAGGGAAGATGGTTTCTAGAAAATCTTTAGAAGCTAGGGGAACCCCTGGAGGTTAGCACAGCTGAGACAGAAGAATGCCAGGAGCAGGTTCATGCTGATATTACCAACCACTACACAGGCACTCACATCTAAGATAGGGAAAGGTCTCCGGAAAACATATAATGATCTACAAAATTCTGCAGCTCTAATTTTTTTCTTCCGTTTCCTCTTCCAACACCCTAATCTCATCCAGATAAGGACCAGACAGATAATCTCGGTCATACCTCACTGCTGTTGGTTGCAAAGTTAGCCCAGGGAAGGCAGTGCTGACCCGAAAGGCATGAGGCTCCCTGGGGAAATTTTGAGTAGCAATGACAAGCAAGGATACTTGGGCCTGCCTCCCCTAGTCCCGTAATGCCACAACACAGAGGCAGTCCCCTCACCAACAAGCTGACTGCACGGGAAGTAAGACGAAACCCTCAAATCCAAGTGACCCACCGCTGTCTTCTAAGACTGCCCCCTTTCTCTGATGTGTATACCTTGGCTTAAGGGAGACCAATTTATGTAAGTTCCAAAAGAACAGCAGCCCTTACTCCTATTGCATCCAGCCTAAATGCATCTCTCCGTTCCCGCACTCAGTACATACTTCTTGAGTAGCAGCTGTTTTCCAGGCACTGTGTGAGCAGCTGGGGATGCAAAAATGAGTGAAATGCTCTCACGGGCTGCTTCTAGTCTGGGGAGAGGCAGTTGGTGAGGGAGAGGCAGTTGGTGAGGGAGGGGCGGGTGGAGAGATGAGTGCAACCAAGTGTCACAGATGCTATCAGGGAAGTCCACAGGCTGCTGAGTGGGGACACTCAGGAAGTAAGTCAATTCTCCCTGGGCCCTTAAAACACTTCAGAGGAAAGCAGACATGTGAGCAAAGGCTTTATGTCGGCGGAGTATCTATTTGACTTTCAAGCTGAAGATGACAAGGCAGGGTGGGCAGCGGGGAGAGGGGATTCCAGGGCTGGAAGCGGCCTGAGTAAAGACGAATGATAGGAGGAGCCGGGTACCATCGGGGAACTTGCCGAGTGTGGCTGCACAGAGTGGGGCAGAGATGGAAGACTGTCCTCGATGGACGGATGGATGGAGGACAAGAAAGTCATAGTGACATCACAGGTACAAGGTGTAAGGACCAGAACATCACAGAAGAGAGCAACAGAAGGAAGTAAGGGAGGGTTGAGCATTTGAGGAGGTAGATTTCATAGGTCCCCTCTTTGTCATTTATTAGATATAAGAAGATACAGAAAAGAGAGGCATCAAGGAAGACTGATTTCTACGTCCTAGGTGACTGGGTAGATGGGAAACGCAACAAGGGGAGAACTGGGGATAACAAGCTTAGCTTCCGCAATGCTGAGTCTGAGACACGTGCGGGCCATGCAGGGGGAGATTTTCAGTGGTCGGGAGTCCAGAGTCTAAAGCCCAGAAAGGTCTTCACGGAGACATGGATTTGCAAGTCATCAGACTATCTCTCCACAGTAGTGAAGTCAAGGGAGTGGAGGACATCAAGAGGACCGAGGAGAGAACCATAGAAACATCAGTGTATAAGGGTACGGGAGAGGGTGACCCTCGAGAGAGGTACCTTTCTTTTTATAGAGAAGTAAAAAAGAAGTATAAGGCCATCAAAAAAGAGTCATGTCACAGAAGCCACACAACGTAAAAGTGCATTACCTAGGTTACAGAATGAAATTTGCACTAGTGCTGCCTTTACCTTGTAAATAAGGAGCCCTGGTATTTCCTAAGAGTTACTTCAAGTACAGGAAATAGGACACGCGATCCACATGCACATTCATGGATGACAGGGATTTCACAGTGCCTGCTGCACATCAGGCATGTACTAAGTACCAGGGATACAAAGATGAACAAGACCTTGAGTCCCATGAAGAACTCAGCTGTGGCAAAGGCATAAGGAGCTTTGGAGCCCGAGGTGCCAGATGGATGTTGGTGAAAATAGCACGGCTGATGTCAAAAGCGGGTGCCAAGTGAATCCTGAGTCATCTGAGTCAAACTCTTCACAAGATTTTGGAACTTAAACACTGAAAACTCCCCGAACCACTGTTCGCCTCTTATAAAGGAGACCAAGAGGTACTCATTCACTTAGCGAGAAAGAGACTCATTTCAGGTAAGCATGAGAAATGGGGCAACGTGTACCTGGTAAGAGAATATTGACCCTTCCCATCAGAACCCTGCTCACTCCAGGATAAAGGCTTAGCTTTGAATCAGTGAGGTTCCCTTAGGCCCCCTAGAACCCCTTAACTTCAAGGAAACTTTGGGTGCCACCAGGTTCTAAGGCACAGGCTTGGATAGGATGGCCCAAAGGCACCAGCTCCCACTGAGGCTGGCCCTGGGGATCTGAGAAGAGAAGGCAGCTGTGGGCAGTTCCTGAGATCTGCCAAGACAGGAAATCTCAGAGGTGTTCTACTGCTCAAGTTTCCCCCAGGTGGAATGCATCTGGGCATACACAGAGTCCCTGCGGCCACCAGCAATGTGCCAGCACTGTCCTGGACATGACAGAGCACAGGAGAATCCGAGCTGGACAGTGTTCACAGCTGTCATCCCCAGCTCTGGGAGCCTCCAATTTTACCAGGACCTGTATCCCCATAAAGGGAGGGTGCCCTTAGTGTTCTTTAGAGAAGAGACATGAGATGAAAGTACATTCTGGAAGAATAGAAGACTGGCTTTAAAAAGAGTGGAGGCTGGTAAAATCCGAATGCTTATTTACAAAGCTGTTTAAAACAGGCATCCTGTCCTGGGTGCCAAATGCCTATACATAGCCCCCTTATATTCTGCCCACGTCCTGAGCACCAGCTGCTAAAGGCAGTAAATATATCCTGCCCCTCCCAGGCGAAAATCTGGCTTCCCACCTGGGAGAGCCTCATCAGGACATATACAGCGCAACATGTTTTAGGGGCTGTTTGTCCCTATCAGAGAGTAATAAGCACTTGCTTCCTGCCCGCCCTGCACTCAGCATTGTACAGTACAGATGTTCAGACATGCTCCAGAAAAAGCCTCTGGCCGATCTGACTGCAAATCATGAAAAAAACAAATTATAAATTCAAGTCAAGAGTTATCTATTTGTATCTGATTAATACATCCTTTTCTCGTTCTCATCACATTCCTCATGGAAATTAACAGTTGTGGGCAGAGGTCTAACAATTTGAAAAAAATCTAACATTTAGCACAGCCAACAAGAGCTTCTACTTAGCAGAAGAGCTTCTACTTAGCAGTTGAGCCAGCAGAGCTGCAATGTCCCAAGTTACAATCTGGCCCCCTCAATTTGGATCTGTCATTTAATTTACTTATCCCCTAATTCCCATGGGTGCCAGACACTGTGCATCCACTGAGTACAAGGTGCCATGACCAGAGTAGTCATGAGACCAGGCTCAGCCATCTTTCTCCTTTAATCAACATGCTGTGGGCTGGGCGCTGTGGCTCACACCTGTAATTCCAGCACTTCAGGAGGCTAAGGGGAGTAGATCACGAGGTCAGGAGATCGAGACTATCCTGGCTAACATGGTGAAACCCCGTCTCTACTAAAAATACAAAAAATTAGCCGGACGTGGTGGCGGGCGCCTGTAGTCCCAGCTACTCGGGAGGCTGAGGCAGGAGAATGGTGTGAACCCGGGAGGCGGAGGTTACAGTGAGCCGAGATCACACCACTGCACTCCAGCCTGGGCAACAGAGCGAGATTCCATCTCAAAGCAAACAAACAAACAAACAAAAAACCATGCTGTGGACACTCCAGGCAGGCTACCACAGAAAATGTCTGCCTCCCTGCTCTTCTGCACAGCCTATAGCTCCTTACAGACAACTGGGGAACATTTGTGGCTTTAGGTTTGAGACACCTGGTCATTCAGCTTCCTCCTGAACTGTGCATCAGTACCTGGCCCATTAGCACCATGGTCAGCCAAGTCACTGGCAACCCCAGATCCTTTTACAACGAAAGGGCAAAATTTGTTCAAGGAACATCCTGGGTACCAACTTAAAAACAGAAATATCAGAAAATGTTGAAGTTAAGGTTGCCTCACCCACACAGCTCGTAATCTGAATTCAAAATGTACAGTTACATCATTTCCAAATCCAACCTAGCACAGTTAATATGCAAATGTGTGGGTTTCGCCATTTCTTTTTCCTGTTGCCCAGAAAGCACCAATAGACCTAGGTGCTCACTGTGATAGGCTCAAGGGGGAATTCTTTGGAAATGGGCAGCAATGGGAAGCTTGGGAGAAGGCCTGGCATGCATGATGGCGTCCCTGCCAGCACCCCACCTGCAGCTTAATCCTAAGGAAGCCTGACTCTCCTCAGGCAGCTATGTATGGTTCATCTGGCTGATGCCATCCCATAACCCCAGTCGTGCCGGCAGCCTCCTCCCTACTCAACCAGGCAGCAAGAGACTAGGCAACAAAGTTCTCTGTAGTCCCTGGACACCGACCAGGTGGCCACCAGCAGACCCTGGAGACACCAGGCAGCTCCTGATCTTAAGGACAGGTAGGGAAGAGTTCCCCCGCCTTTCCAGCAGCCAGGATGGGGACTCCTGAGGACAGACAACTGGTTCCTAGAAAAAGTGATCTGAGAACCACTCCACCCCAAAGTCTGAGAGTACCTCCCCAGTTCTCAGGAACAGCAATTAAAGAGAAATTAAATTAAAAATCTCAACATGGTATTAATCCGTAGCCAAAAGCAAGAAATGCAAAGTGACAAGAGAGTATTTGTTTTCTCTTCTTAGGTACAAGATGACTTTTTTTTCCTAGAAATTAATAATGGTAGTTGCTATGGTTTGAATGTGTTCCCCAGAATTCACATGTTGGAAGCTTAATCCTCAATGCAGCAGTGTTGGGAGGTAGACTTAGTGGGAGGTGTTGAGGTCATGAGGGCTCTACCCATGACTCATGAATATTAATGCCATGATAAAAAGGGCTCTCAGCAGTGGCTCTGTTCTCTTCCGCTGTTTACTCTTCCACCTTCAGCCATGTGAGGATGCAGCGTTCAAGGTGCCATCTTGACCTAATGGCACCTTGATACTGGATTTCCCAGCCTCTAGGACTGCGAGTCCATAAATTTGTTTCAAAATTACCCAGTGTGTTTTGTTTCAAAATTACCCAGTGTGTGGTATTCTTTACAGTAGCGCAAATGAACTAAGACAGCAGTCACGGCATCGGAAAAAGCCGTGCTTCAATATACGGACTAAGGATTCATTTGAAATAGACTAAAAGTATCAGGCATGAGAATGAAAACTGTTTTTAAAATATGTTTTTCATGCTTCAAAGCATATATTATAGTACACTGATTTTTAATACTCTCATCTCCAAAGGGTCCTTTTTGATAATATATACTTTTACTATCCTGAAATAAAAATCATTCTTAATATAATCTACCTCCATACATAGTTTCTTCAAAAGCAATATACTACCCTAAAAATAACACAAAAAGAAAAATACAAGGAAAGTAATTTATAATTAAAAACCATGTGTTTGAATACTTTGTTTGAATTATACTCCATATGTAAAGGCAGCAAAACCTCTCCAGCAGCCGTGAGGAAGCTGTCAGCCACTGGCTCTACAGGCTTTGTCCCAAGCTTCATCACAGACCAGTGCAGAGTGTGCCTTAGTGGTATGACCATCAGTGACGTGATTTTCCAAAATGACAAAACTCTTGGCAAAGTTCTGAGCAAAACAAAGGATGTGCTTCCCTTTTTTATTGGGTTGCCATCTTCCCAGAAAATCCAAGTACCCTATAGCTGTGTGGAAAAAATAATTTGCATTTCTTTGTAAAATGGAGGTAATTCCTAGCTCAGATAATTATACGCATGTTTTTTTCACCTCCACTAAGGTCCAGTTGAACAATGTGCAATATATGGGATTAACTTGATCACTGTAAGATGTCCAGCAACCATGTCTCCAACTACCAAACGTCACCATCCCTGGAATCATTATGATAACCAAAAACAGAATCACAAACTTCCCAAATGTCAGCGCCACCACCTCTGAGAACTGCCTCTGCCCCTCCCCGTGGCCAGGACCTCAACTTTACTTCTAGGAAAATCAAGTGGCATCAGGGGACGCAAAATGCACCCAACCCATAGTATTTTGCACCCTCTGAGTATTAGCCTCCCTCACTTCCCAAAGAAAGATAAAATATACTCACTAAAGAAATTAAAAATATAGCAGCCAGATAACGATGAAGTGTATTTCAGTGGGACTCTCATCTCAGGCTCAAAAAATGTTTTTAGTTGATTAAATCGTTAATCCTTAGAAACCCCTTCTGATGTGAAAACTATAGAAGAATAATTTTCTAAGAAGACTGAAAAAAATCTAAAAAATAATGTCAAAGTAGTTACAAGTGAATAATAAATGGTTTAATTAAGTTTTCAACTACATAATCCATTGTGGCATTACAGTTACACGTCTCTGACATTTAATACTTACATTCTACTATCTACTCACATCCAGATAAAATAATGTACTTTGTTTGAATTCTGCTATTAATCTATTTGATTTACTCAGTTTCTCTATTCAGTTTCTCAGAATTTATCCTATGCAATTTCATAAATGAAACACTTGTAGAGAATCAAAGAATTTTAGATCAGAAAAGAAACTCCGAAATTACCCCATTCAATTCCTTCATTTTATGTATCTTTTGTTTTTTAAAAAAGTACAAATGCAATTTTAAGAAAAGATTAAAATTTTGGTAAATCAAAGCTGCCAGCTGAGGCTTAATAGCATTATGTAAATAGAAAATTAAGACTTTTTTTCAGTTCTCCAAGCTTCACCCACTATTACAAAACTCTGCATTAATGCTCATAGCCAGTTATCTCAGTACAAAGAGCACATTGAACATTTGCAAAGAACATCTTTGCAAATCTCTCCTTTTATTTTATTTTATTTTATTTTTCTTTGAGACAGAGCCTTGCTCTGTTGCCCAGGCTGGAATGCAGTAGTGGAACTCAGCTCATTGCAACCTCTGCTTCCCAGAGGTGATTCTCGCGTCTCAGCCTCTCCGGGAGCTGGGACTATGGGTACACACCACCATACCCAGCTAATTTTGTTTGTTTGTTTGTTTGTTTGTTTTTGTATTTTTAATAGAGACAGGGTTGACCATATTGGCCAGGATGGTCTCAAACTCCTGACCGCAAGTGATCCACCCACCTCAGCCTCCCAAAGTGCTGGGATTACAGGCGTGAGCCACCGCGCCCAGCCACAATCTCTCCTTTTAAATTTAACTTTGTGGCCAGTGGGGTGATTCATGCCTATAAACCCAGAATTCTGGGAGGCCAAGGCAGGAGGATTGCTTGTGGTCAGGAGTTCAAGACCAGCCTGGGCAACATGGAAAGACTCCACCTCTATTTAAAAAAAAAAAAAAAAAAAAGGTTATCCAGTATGGTGTTGCACACCTGTAGTCCCAGCCACTCAGGAGACTGAGGCAGGAGGATCACTTAAGCCCAGGAGGTAGAGGCTGCAGTAGCTTGTGATTGTGCCATTGCACTCCAGCCTAGGCGACAGAGTGAGACTTTGCTTTTAAGACAATTTCTTCTAAATAAATAAATTTAAATTTGTAAACTTTGTATAGCAATGTATATTTTTAAGTAACACAGATTGTCCTAAAATTTACTCAAACTTCTACTTTGAAGTGCAGTGGTTTGTGACGTCTTTCATTAATGACATCAGCTGTACTGTGCCATCCAGGCAAATATTTCTGATCATCAGTCAGTGAAAGAGAATGAAAACAAAGCATTTAAATGAAATAATAGAAATAACTGAGAGAAAAAAAAAATAACTCTTGAGTGACCACATTCAAAGGTGAGTCAGGTCCCAAACTGCACCATTAACAAAGAGATCACCATGTATTATTACCTACTCTTAATATAGATAAAATCAGTCTTCTTTTCTGACCATATCCGCGGCTTTGCATTTTTTTATCATTATGACTCGTGTCAGGGAAATTCCAAGCAGCAATTTGAATGTTATTAAGCTTGCAAAGAAATAAATTCTATTACAGCATAAATACTGTGCTAGAAAGATATACATTTCATAAATCTTCCAAGTCCATTTAACCTGAGGTCACATTCCAATCGGTGATGTTTTTGACAATGCAAGCTAACACCGGCAATAAACAGAGAGTGGTAAAGTAAATGCTGGTGGTAAATGTTTCTTAATAGCAGGCTGCCAGGATCTGATTCAATTGTCTTGTGATAAATGTCCTTACAGTGGGAAAGAATACTTAAAAGGAACAGGAATATGGCAGATGTTCTCACAGTAGAAAGGTGCTGCCACAGCCACCTCCACACTGACGGCAACACTCCTTCTGAGAACAATGAAAAAGAGTGTTTAGATGTACCCACATCCTCCTTTGCCAGGCAGGCTACGGCAGGGACTGAGGCAGCGTGCTTAACCCAAAGAAAGAAGGTGCAATGTCTCCCATGGGGTTTTATCAGAGCCCCAATGAAAAATACACCGTCAATGATGAGAGAGATCTTCAACCAAGGTTTTGGTACTGCAAGGAAACAGACACCCACTAGCACTGGTAGGACACCCAAAAGCCACACTTACTTACCTTCAGAGGCATGTAACAGACAATACTGTATTTCAAACACTCAAAGAATTTTAACAAAGTTGAATTTCGGTTCAAAGCCCTTAGGAACTACTTAGCTGGAGCTCTATTTAAAGACTTTGAGAAGAAACCTAGAAAAAAGTACACATGAGATTCTATTAGAGAAAGTTGCTACGGAAAAAAGAAAATTTGAGGAAACTTTTCAGTAAGTGCTATGGTTCTCTTGGATTAAAAGAAGGTGAAATTGAATATTATTCAGCCATAAAAAGGAATGAAGGATTGATTCATGCTACAACATGGATGAACCTTGAAAACATTATGCTAAGTGAAAGGAGCCAGACACGACAAGTTACAGATTGTATTTTCATTTTTATATGAAATGCCCAGAATAGGTAAATCCATAGAAACAGAAAGTAGATTCATAGCTGCCAGGACCTGGGGTTGGCGGATGGAGGATGAGGAGTGACTTCATTTGTTTTTTTTAATTTTTTTTTTTTATTTTACTTTATTTTTGAGACAGAGTCTCACTCTGTTACCAGGCTGGAGTGCGGTGGCATGATCTTGGCTCACTGCAACCTCTGCCTCCCGGGTTCAGGTGATTCTCCTGCCTCAGCCTCCCAAGTAGCTGGGACTACAGATGCACGCCACCACGCCCAGCTAGTTTTTGTATTTTTAGTAGAGATGGGGTTTCACCATGTTGGCCAGGATGGTCTCGATCTCTTGACCTTGTGAGCGGCCTGCCTCGGTCTCCCAAAGTGCTGGGATTACAGGCGTGAGCCACCACGCCGGGCTTTGAGGAGTGACTTCTGATGTGTGTGAGTCTTCTTTTTTGAGGGGATAAAACTGTTGTGGAGTTAGACAGTAGTGATGGTTGCACAATTTTGTGAATATACTAAAAACCACTTAATGGCACACTGTAAAAAGTAAATTGTATAGTATGTTAATTCTATTCAGTTTTTAAAAAAGAAGATAAGGAAGACAGGGTAGATATTCCAGGGGCGAAGTTAGAATTAACAGCAAAACTCCACCATAAGAGGGTTCCAAAGAACCAAATCACAGGAAATATCTGGTCACATGATTGCAAGGTTAATGAAAAGTTGTATGAACCATCAAAAAAGGAACAAGAATAGATAGTGAAGCTATGACCACAAACAACTGACCTTTCCCTGAACTGAGAAACCCCCAGATGATTACGAGAACTTTCCGATTGTCAGTCCCAACCCCCCGATAAGAATCCAGATAAGAAGACAAGGGCTATCAGCAATCCGGTCACATCTAAATTTGCTTTACTGCAAGGCGAATTATAACTGGGTTTTACTCTATGAATATTAATAGATAAATCTTTAAAAGGAAAAAAAAAAAGGCAGTTAAAATCCAGACATTTTTCCCTACATGGAAGGAGAAACAGGAAGACACAGTTCTATCTGTATGTGCCACTGACTACGACCTCGTCCAAAGCACCAGAGGCTCAATGTCTCTCTATACCTTGATTTACCCAGCTGTGAAAGTAAAACGATAATGACACATCTCTGCTCCATCGGGTGATGTGAGGGATAATTAATGTTTTTAAGGTTCTTTGTGAGCTTTATATTGAGACAGCCTGCCATTATTATGAAGGCTTAACAAACACGTTCTCTACCGCAGTCAAGACCTGACTCTATTTAAGGAGGGAATGAGACTGGCTGCAAAACCAAAATGGAATGTTTGATCCATTACTTTGCTTTTTTCACTCCATAAAATTTTGGAGGAAATGTACACTCCTGTAGTCCTTACATTGTCACTTCAATCACATTAAATACAAGAATTTAGAGAGAGAAGGAAAACGTTTTAAACTATATTGCCTGATCCCTTGTTTTAAGAGTCAAGAAAATAGTTATAGTAACCTGCCCAAGGTCACAGATGACAAAGCCAGGAACTAGAATCCATTTGAGACTTTATTTGAGACCCATAGTCTTTTACAAATGTTACTATCCCCAAATTAAAACAACTCACTGTCACTATTGGCCTATACTGGTGATATAGAAGTTACTGTTCTTAGGCTGGGCACGGTGGCTCACACCTGTAATCCCAGCACTTTGGGAGGATGAGGTGGGCAGATAACCTGAGGTCAGGAGTTCAAGACCAGCCTGGCCAACATGATGAAACCCTGTCTCTATTTTAAAAATAAAAAAATTACCTGGGTGTGGTGGTACATGCCTGTAGTCTCAGCTACATAGGAGGCTGAGGCAGGTGAATCGCTTGAACCTGGGAGGCAGAGGTTGCAGTGAGCTGAGATCGCACCATTTGTCTGGGTGACAAAGCGAGACTCCATCTCAAAAAATTTTTTTAATTAAAAAAAAAAAAGAAGTTACTGTTCTTTTTCAGTTGTGGTTTTGGTTTAGCTGGCAAATTAACTGTCACGGACACCAATTAGCCCATTAAAACTGAAGAACAGCACAGACGTGGGCCAGCAGCTAGGCTCCGTGGACTCCCAGGATATACAGCAGGACTCCAGAGCTGGGGCATGTGGTTCTCCACCACCACAGCTATGGGCCATCCCAGGGTGCCCTCCACACATGTGCCAGTGATGGAGACCTCGGCTCAAGAAAGTCTCGGCACCATTCCCTTGCATCAGATTTATAAAGAAGAAATCTTGGAAGCCTCAAGATGTGTTCCAAGGATTCCTTTTACCCCCCATAATCCATGCTCAAGAACGTTGCCTTAACTTTCATTAAGAGATTTCTAACAACCTTCCTTTCACTCAATAGCTATTTACTCAATGCCTGCTATTTTTATTAAGAATTGTGCTGGCTGCCGTGTCTGAAACATCCTTTATACTCTTCAAAGTCCCTGTTTTCAAGGGATTGTCAGTAGTAGGTTAATTAGGACAGGCACACAGAGAGCTATATTGCAAGGCAACTCCCATATCAGGAATACAGACAAAATGCTTTCAGAGTTCAAAAGAAAAAGACCCCATGATATCGCCAGTGCAACATGCAAGCAGCCCCATACTTCTCACAGACTACAATTGTGAAAGAGAAGCAAGAAAGGTGAAGTATTTAGGTTCTGTGAACTTCTACTCCCAAAGATCCCAAAAAATGATAAAACTTCTATTTATGCCACACCTCTTAAAAATACCTAGCACATGCATTAATTTTCTCCTCTTTCCCCAGTGAACACATACTGACTTACTCAGTGATATGGTTTGGCTGTGTTCCCACCCAAATCTCATCGTGAATTGTAGTTCCCATAATCCCCACCTGTCCTGGGAGAGACCCACTGGGAGGTAATTTAATCATGGGCATGGTTACTTCCATGCTGTTCTGGTGATAGTGAGTTCAAACGAGATCTGATGGTTTCATGAGGGGCTTTCCCACTTTTGGTCGGCACTTCTGCTTGCCACCGCCATGTGAAGAAGGACGTGTTTGCTTCCCCTTCCACCGTGATTGTAAGTTTCCTGAGGCCTCCCCAGCCTGGCGGATCTATGAGTCAATTAAACCTTTCTTATATAAATTACTCAGTCTCAGGTATGTCTTTATTAGCAGCATGAGAACAGACTAATACAGTCAAGGTCAAAGAACATCCACATGGAGCTAAAGTCTTGCTGGCTGGACACACCCGGTGACTGGCATTTTGGAGTCATGGGTATTAAGGTTAGGAAAGCTAGGCTTCTTATCACCATTTTCAGTCCCCATTTTTCCTCAATCATTTGTATAAAATAATGACAAAATTCAACAAATGTTCAAATAATGTTGCTAATACTGCTATGCAAAGATGCCTAAACTTCACAAAAGAATGACATGGCCATTCATCAACTGAAACATGAAAGACAGAATTAGATTCACAAATGGCAATTTAGGAGAAAATAACTAGTGTTTGGAAAGAAAAATGTTAAAATGTGGAGAATCGCATGTCGTTTCATTCAGCAGTTTCCAAGGGCTTCACTGGGAAGTCCAGATTTGGTAGCAAGCCCACTGGGAGACTTCTGGAAGGAGGGGGCATCCTGCCACTCTAAAAAGTGTGGAACAGCACCTGCTCACCCCCCAGGGCAGCTGGCCAGAGCTCCTAGCAGAAGATACACAATAATTTTGCTAACAATTTCACATGCTTTTTTCCAAATAATCTTTTCCAGAGCTACCAACAAGTAACAAAATGGGATAATTTGAACTTTGTCACATTTTCCCATGACATGTTAAAGATGTTAACAGCCAAAAGCAAGAAAAGATAAAAGATAAATAGATTTATATGAGACTGGATAATTTATAAATAATCATAGCTGAGTATGGTAGGGCAGAAATAAATTTATGAGATACAACAGATCAGAACTAAATTGTCTGAAATGAAAGGAATTGA
Organism: Papio anubis; assembly: GCF_008728515.1. Classification (NCBI taxonomy): domain Eukaryota; kingdom Metazoa; phylum Chordata; class Mammalia; order Primates; family Cercopithecidae; genus Papio; species Papio anubis. The sequence goes on along the minus strand of NW_022161270.1, from coordinate 53,595 downwards.
TGTGCTACAATTTGTATTTCAAAGCCTATTGATTTCTTCTCCTATAAACAAATATGTGTTTTCCTTACCCTATGAGTGGACATCTTTAAATTACGGGTAACATGTCACTCAACTTTCCTCTCTTTATCTTTATGTTGCTAATTTTGATGAATTTAATGGAATTTTCTAGGTAGGTTTTCACTGTAAATTCATTTACCATTTAGAGCATCTTCTAGATAAGGTTATTAAGATTCCCAATCATAGAGTAACCCCCAACATCATCCAATTGAGAGAAAAGACCAATGCCTTTTAAAATTTCCCCCCTTTCTCTTTCTGTTGTTAATTTTGATACCTCTTGTGGAATTTTATTGATGAGTTTTTATTTCAAAACGGTTTTGGAAGCAGGTGAAATATTCAACATGAACAGAGGTTAAACACAAGGAGTTCCTAAACCAATTCCTCATCTTTCCCCAAAGCTGCTCCACACTCATCTTCCTATTTTAACTGATGGAAACTCCAACCTTCCAGATGCTTAGGCCAAAACCTGGGGGTCACCCCTGATCCCTTTCCTTCCAGTCTCTGGCCAAGCTTTGTTGGTTCTACTGCCACTGCCACCATCCCAAGCAGACCCCACCCCCTCACCTCTCTCCAGGGTGATAGCAAAGCCTCTGTTCCACCACTGCCTCCCTTGAGTCTATTTTCAACAACACTCAGGGATCCTTACCAATCACTCGTCAGATCATGTCACTTCTCTGCTCAAACGTAGGCAACGGCTCTTCCCTTCCCTCCAATAAATGGACCTCACAATGGTCTCTGAGGCCAGCCTGATCTGGCCTGATTGGGCCTCACACTTCCTCTGGGCCTCACCTCTCACTGCTCTGCTCTTCCCTTGCCCTTCCAGGCACACCTGCCGAAAAACAGGCCACATCAAGGCACGTGTGATTGTTCCCTCAGCCTGGAAGGCTTTGCCCCCTGACGGCCACGTGGCCCCATCCTTGACCTCCCACAAGCCTATGCTCCTAGGTGCCCATTGTTCCAGCCTGCCCTGTGCACAACTGCAACCAGCCTGGTCCCTACTCCCCATCCCTCCCATCCTGATCAATTTTCATTCCATCACACTTATCATCTGTGAGTACATTACATAACTTATTAATTGTGAAGTTCCTGCTTACTCTGTATGTCCACACACTAAAATACAAGTAAGCTCCATGTGGGCAACGAGGCTTTTTTACCTACTGTGTTCCTGTGTATCTCTAGTACTCCTAGATCAGCGCTTGATACAACAGGCAGTAACTAAATATTTGATAAACCAAAGAAAAGTAAAATGAGAGAAAAATATTTTTCTCCAGAGATCAGTGGTTTCTCAGCTTGGCCTCAGTGTGTTCTTCACAGGTGATGGGTACCTAACATGGGGTAAAAAGTTGCTCATGTCATGGACCTAATTTACGTGCCTGAATTCAGGATTAAGTATGGAAGTTCATGTCCCACCTTGAAGGCAAAAAATTCTCAAATTATTTGCACCCGGATTCAACCTCAAGGTATAAACAAAGCCACAGCTCCCTTCTTAGCTACAACTTTTATTGTGCACACCTCAAATAAGCCACATTTTAGATATAACATAAGCCTTAGAATCTTGTTGAAAAATAAAGTTAATGTTTGTATTAATCCATTCTCACGTTGCTAATAAAGACATACCGGAGACTGGGTAATATATAAAATAAAGAGGTTTAATTGACTCACAGTTCCACAGGGCTGGGGAGGCCTTAGGAAACTTACAATCATGGTGAAAGGAGACGCAAACATATCTTTCTTCACATGGTGGCAACAAGAAGAATCAATGCCCAGCAAAGGCAGAAGCCCCTTATAAAATGATCAAACCTCATGAGAACTCACTCATCATCACGAGAACAGCATAGGGGAAACTGCCTCCATAATTCAATTACCTCTACCTGGTCCCTCCCATGACACGTGGGGATTAAAGGAACTATAATTCAAGATGAGATTTGGGTGGGGACACAGCCAAACCATGTCAATGTTGAAATGTTTAAAGTGGAAGACCTGGGGTTTTCTTCTTTTTCATACTCTGAGTCCTGTTGTTCCTATATCCTCTACTCATTTGTTCAAATGTTCAAGCAAATATTTGTTGAATGACTCTACTTATGTGCCTAGTGATTTATTGGTGTCAAATACAAGACAGAGTCCCTGTTAAAAAAAGGAGGACAGAGTATCTCCTGCTACCTATGTGCTCTGAGGGAGGGAAGGGCAGGGACTGCCTGCCACGCTGTGCTACCCACCTCTCAGCCCATTGCTGCCTGGCCACCATTCATCATCTCTTAGGGGACTAGCAGCAGCTGCAATGCGCTTCCCTGGCTGGCACTGGGGCTGCCTGTTTTTCTAACCTACGAATCTGACCCACCATACCCTGATCATCTTTTCCCTGTGGATCTTTACATCCAGGCTTCTCACAGCTCCCTGGACCCTTTGTCACCTGGCCCCCTCACCTGTCTCACCCTACCTTCTCCTCGTCTCCATTTGCACCTACGTCTCCAACCATCAGAGTTACTCACACACCTCCCCAGAGCTAGACAGCCCCGGCCTCCTCCCAGCTTCTCTGCACCTGGAATGCTCTATGCCCCCTCATCGACCTTCTCATTCTCTAGGGGTTAACACGGGTGAGACCCTCCCTGGAGAGTGGCCCTGATTAACCTGGAACACGAGTTTTCTGCTCCTCTGTGTTGCTGCTCTGTATGTATCGGAACAGCCCTTCTCCAGGTGTGGTCTGTAGAGGGGTCACCGAGACCCTTCCAAGGAGTCCACAAGTTGAAAATTATTTTCTGAAAAATGTCAAGTGGCATTTGCCTTTTCTTCTCTGAGGACATGTGCACTGATGGTGCAAAGCATCTGCTGCTGTCTCAGCACAATTAAGACAAGAACACCAAACTGCGCTCAGCACCATCACGCTCTTCATTGCCACACTCTTACATTTAAAAACGCGCCAGTTTCACTTAAGAATGTCCTCAGTGGAGCAGCAAAAATTGGTAATTGTCCTAAATCTCCACCCTTGGAAGGAAGCACACTTACAACTCGCCAGCTGCATACCCAAGCACAGTCGTAGCATTGAGGAAAAACATACGTACAACTGTGTTGGGAGCTGAACTAACTGCTTTTTTTTCCAGAACCACAATTTTCACTTGGAAAATAAAGGTGAGAAAAAAACATTTTCTTTAAAAGGAACAAAAGGAGCCTGACAGTATTGGTAGATATAATCCAAACTGTCCAACAAAAATCAGAATCTTAGAAAATTTGTGTCTGACACCGTGAGCTTCCCAATACTTCTCCAATGAGATCTGAGTGTGAAATTTTTTTTTGAGACAAGGTCTCGCTCTGTCACCCAGGCTGAGTGCAGTGGCACAATCATAGCTCCCTGAAGACTCAACCTCCTAGGCTCAAGCAATCCTCCCACCTCAGCCTCCCGAGTAGCTGGGACTACAGGCACAAGCCACCATGCCCAGCTAATTTTTTATTTTTTGTAGAGATAGGATATCACTACATTGCCCAGGCTGGTCTCAACCTCCTGGCCTCAAGCCATCCTCCCGCCTCTGCCTCCCAAAAATCCTGAGATTACTGGTGTGAGCCACTATGACTGGTCTGAAAGTGATTTTTAATACTGTGAAATGAAATGTCCACATTTGGAAGATCTACATAACTTAGTGATCCCACATTTCCAAATAAACAAGACATGTTATGAAATCATGCATGAGTAAAAGATCTATTCCAAGTACAAGACAGGCCAATGAATTTTAATGACACCAAATAAGAAAACTCCACCAATAATGCCTCAGGTTCCACATTGCAACTAACCTTGAAGAAATGGCCACTTGTTGAGTTTTGGGGCACTATGAAAGAATATCCACAGTTGTCTGAAAGGAGTATCAAAATACTCCTCCCTTTTCCAACTACATTTATCTGTATAAGAATGAATTTTCTTTAAATAACTTCCACCAAAGCAATACACTGCAACAGACTGAATGCAGACGCTGATGTGAGAATCTAGCTTTCTTCTATTAAGATGCACATTAAAGAAATTTGCAAAAATGTAAAATAAGGCTACTCTTCTCACTAAGGTTTTTTTTTTTTTTTTTTTTTTTTTGGTTTGAGGAGACATTTCATTAAAAGTATGTTTATTGTGTTTACATAAAAATGGATCCACTATTGTTATGTTAAAATAAATAAACATTTTGGACATTTCTCAGTTTACATTTCTAATACAGTCAGTATCAATAGATATAGATGTAGGCCCGCATAACTAAAGCTCTTTGGGGCCCTCAATAATTTGTAATAGTAAAGGGTCCAGAAAGAGACCGACATGTCCGAGAACCGTAAAACTAATGACAATGGTGGATTATGACTGCTGTCTGTACACACGTCTGCCTCCAGATCATAGCACCCCGAATACCACAACTGTGGTTTTTTTTCATGTTTGTATTTCTGCCATCAAACATGGTGTTTGACACGTAAACTCAGTTTATTACCTTACAGTTCTGAAATCTGAAGACTAAGGCCACAGGGCTGTGTTCTATCTGTAGGCTCTAAGGGAGGACTCTTTCCATCCCTTTTCCAAATTCTAGAGGCTGCCTGCTTTCCTTGGCTCATGGCTGCCACCTCTCTCCCTCCCTCATCACATTTACTTCTCTGATTCTGACCCTCCTCCCTCCAGTAAGGATCCCTGTGATTACACTGGACCTCCCACCTAATCCATGAAAATCCCTCCCCCATCTCAACATAATTAACTTAATCACATCTTCAAAGTATTTTGAAATTTAAAATCTCTTTTGCCATATTCACAGGTTCTGGGGATTCGAATGTGGACATGTTTGGGATGGGCCATTATTCTGTCCACCACAGCCATGTACTAAGGCAATGGAGTAAAAACAAGGCAGAAAAATACCCCAGTATTTTCCCCAATTTTTTTGTTGTTGTTGTTCTTGTTTTTTATGAGACAGAGTCTTGCTCTGTCATCCAGGCTGGAATGCAGTGGCACAATCTTGGCTCACTACAACCTCCACCTCCTGGGTTCAAGCGATTCTCCTGCCTCAGCCTCCCGAGTGATAGCCTGAACTACAGGTGTCTACCACTACACCCAGCTAATTTTTGTATTTTTAATAAAGACAGGGTTTCACCATGTTGCGCAGGCTGGTCTTTGAACTCCTGAGCTCAAATGATTGGCCTGACTCAGCCTCCCAAAGTCCTGGGATTACAGGCGTGAGCCACCGCGCCCAGCCAATTTTCCTCAATATTTAGAATTCTCCAGGCCAGGATGAGAAAGAAACTAAGAACAATGATGACCTCTGGAAGACACACTGCACGGCTAAGAAGAGGGTAGGAGGAATGTATCTACATATTCAACAAACACTTACATGGCCTTTACTATGTGCCAGGCAGTATCTAGTGCTTTCCAAATATTAGTCCGTTGCTCCCACAAAAATCCTAGACCATTTTATAGTTGCAAAAACTAAGCTTTCAAGTTAAGTGACTTGCCCAAGGTCACACAACTAGTGAGTAGGAGAGGCTGGAGCCAGAACCTGAACTAGGTCATCAGATGGTGTTCATGCTCTTCAACACTGCCCGATGTAGCTTGGGGGACTTAGCTGTCACTGTTTACCCTTCTACACTGCTGGCATTTCGTACCATGCACATGTATTACCATCTGAAAAAGTGAAGATAGTGCCACAATACAGTTATCTCTAAACATGAGAGTAGGAAGATAATTATCACACTTGGTCCTTCCCAAGGATCTCACTTCCTTCATAGGCAGGAATAAAGTGAGAAATATAATTCACTTTCAAGCCCCTTACAAAAGAAGGGGAAAAAAATAGAAACACAAACAAGCACCATTTGGCAGCCAGTACTCATAACACCGACAGGAAAGTGAGATCTTTTTTTTTTTTTTCCTTATGTAACAGGCTGTAAAGTTTCCTCTTCTCAGCAGCCAATGGTTTCATAGAACAACTGCTTCAGAGAGAGTTGGCTCCCTCTACCTTCATAGGAGACCTGCCTGGCACCCCAAACTCTCAACTGTCTATCAAAAGTGGCAGAGCCAACACATATTTCACACAGTGTGCTTCAGAGAACTTCTGTAAATTTTTATCTGAAAGATGTATTTATATTTAATGTTCAGAGAGAAAAGCCAAGACTGATTTTTACTCAAAATGCTGGGAACGTTTATTTAACAGTTCTCCTCCTGACCCTCATACTGCCTGGTCCTCTTTGTCATGGGCTGTCCCCTCCCCACCAGCTGCCCCTGTCACAGGCCAGCAGGGTGTTATTCCATCTACCTCACCCCTAAAGGGGACCGGTGAGGACCACACTTTAGTGGAGATGGCTTCCCAATGCTGAGGAAGACTTAGGTTTTACAGAGAACATATAGGTGTTCCTTTATTCACTCTTTACTCTAAAACATTTGAGTATTTATTTTATAAGGGACTTATGATCATTCAACACAACAATACTCTAAGATCCAAAAGAATGAAGCCAGACTGGTGGGATGAGAGAGGTGACAGGCAGGGGCAAGCTTTTCAAGTCACACACACTCCAGTGGCCATCAAATGAGCAGACAAGTTCTCCATATTTTATAGAAGGCAGGGGGAAGTAGTAATACAATACTCATTAGTTAGTTAATTAGCTAGTTGGTTTTTCAGATGCATGCAATGATATGTTATAAATTCCTGGAATTCAGTGTTTTCTACAATCTGGCCCCAATAGACTTTCCAACCTTTCTTCCCGTGACCTCTACATGCAGCCTCTGTCTTCCAGCTTGCTTGCTCTATGTGAGATGCCCTTCACTCCACCGCCACTACACACCTCCAGGTCCACGGCCTGTCCATCCGCAGTGCTGAGATAAGCACAAACCCTTTCAGAAACTGTCCTCTGACGCTGATAATGAGAGCCCTGTGCCTTGCTTCTGAGTGCCTTTGCTCTTGTAAAACAGCAAAATTAGTGGGAATCCCACCTCTGACCTCTAATTCTCTTCATTGCAAATGTTTGTTTTCTTTGGAGCCAGGAATTATTTACAAGTGTTTTCAACTATGAGCTTCTTGAGAATATGAAATAATGTGTAATTCACCTTTATGTACCCTCGACATTTCACAAAAGGTTATCTGTTAAACGTACAAGTGAATAAATAAATGACTGAGAATAAGAAAAAGAGAATCAAACAAAACTAAGTTTTATAAGGAAATTGGTATCCCAGGATCTTAATTTTTTTCACCACTAAGAGAAAGCCACACGCTCACTTCCACACTGATGGAAATGAAACCGATCTTCAGCACAGACACAACAAACTCGTAATTCTGAGACGGAAGTTCTGTGTCCTGGTAAAGCCAGTATTTCCCAATCAGATTGTTTTCTGATTTAAAAAAAAAAAAATGTACCACTCATCTTTAGGAACACTAATATGTTTTTACATCTGGAAATCTGGGGTGTCAGCCAGCCAGACTCAGTAATAGCAGTTTTACACACAAACAGAGCATTCTCTGAGCTAAATGCTGTTAGTCATCCTAAACAGGCTACGGAAGCCAAAATGCCCTCACTCTCATAAACAGGAAATAAGTGGGTTTGCCACATCAGAGCTGGCTCTATAATTCTTTTCCCTGGTGAGAAGCTATATAATGGACACATACATTCCCAAGAGCAATTCATTCCAAAGAGCAAATTTACATCTAAGTGGCTTCTGGTAGCTTGAGACTCTACACTACTCACGGCAATTTTAAAAAAGAATGATTCAAAGGGGGCGTGGAGGCTAAAAAAGAACCTCAGGCTGCAATTACCTTCATCATCTGGTAAGCATGTGTTGGATTTATATCGTCTAAATGGAAGGAAAATATAGGTCTTTTCTATTTTGTCCCCTACTAAATATACCTCCAATCCTAACAAGGTAGGATTAATGGCTGTTTATAGATGGAGAGTTCATTAATGCGACAAGTTCAGTGTTTACATAAAGACTTTGTTCAGAAACTCTATGCCCAATGAGACTTTCTTAAAAGCTGCTGGAATGTTTCAAAAGATGGCAAACACTAGAAAAGGGATTTTCATACATAAATCACAAATACAGCATTAACAGGGTCCCAGTATAAACAGGTCTGGCCTGTCCAATCCCTTCAATGGTCACCTTGTTGGCTCTAAAATAACACTGGCCTCTTTGGGGAATTCCAGTGGTAAAATTAATTCTCTCTATAAAGTTTTTACAGATGATATTTCCGCTCAAGTCAAATACAGCCTATGGACATTTCCTCTCTCCACCGTGAATAACTAGAACAGAAATGTAAGCCCTTCAAGGCAAAATCAAACGGTCATTCATTTCTTAGGAAGCAGAGGAACTTCATACTGAACCCTCATCAATTCTCCATATATTCCTGTCTCTTCTGCTCCTCACAGAGCATCACAGGCATAGTGGAGCGAAGCTGGAAGATCTTTGCTTCCTAGTGTAAGTGATTTGCCAAATGGAATATGGTGTCTTCCAAGCATGGACTGAGCAACAAATGAGGTGAGCTCAGAGTCAACTGCCTGCATGCTGAGCACACGAGGAAAGACAATGGTGGAGGTTTGGGACACACGATTCCTAAGAACACACATGCGCAACAGCGATCATGTACTGGGAACTTTACACATATTATCTCATTCCATCCTCAAAACCTCAGCATACAGGAAACAGTAAGTCCTACTGCTCCATTTCAGGCCACCTCTTTTAGACTAATGGCCAATGGGCAGCAGGAGTGCTCACACCAGCCCCAGGGCTGCTCTCCAGCCGATGCAGGCTAGAGAGGCTGGCTCTCCAGGGCTGCTTTCCACACCTGCCCAGGTTAAAAATGGGGCTTGCGGCTGGGCGCGGAGGCTCACACATGTAATCCCAGCACTTTGGGAGGTTAAGGCGGGCAGATCGCCTGAGGTCGGGAGTTCGAGACCAGCCTGACCAACATGGAGAACCCTCATCTCTACTAAAAATAAAAAATTAGCCAGGCATGGTGGCGCATGACTGTAATCCCAGCTACTCGGGAGGTTGAGGCAGGAGAATCTCTTGAACCAGGAGGTGGAGGTTGCGGTGAGCCGAGACCGCACCATTGCACTCCAGCCTGGGCAACAAGAGCAAAACTCCATCTCAAAAAAAAATAAAAAAAAAGCCGGGGGAGCCGGACGGGGGGGGAAGTTAGCTTGCACTGCCCCAAGCCTCCTGCAGGAGGTGCATCGACAGCAAAACCCTGGAGTCTACATTTTCATTAAGCTCAGCAGGTTGAGTCCTGGGCACTAGGAAGTTTGAGACCCATTTTCCTAAACATTATTCATATCAATGAATGTCAAATACTGCAAGGATGCTTCTTTTCTAGAAAAGCAGAACCTTAACAGCAACCCACAAGCAACCCCCTAGTTTCCTGGGACCTGCCACTGTGACTAACACCTCTTTCAGTCAAAGACTGATTAGATACAGAGATATAGACAGAGACAGGGTTTCCCTCCCCCACTTGAAACTGATCAAGTGACAAAGGTTAACCAACATAAACTTCAGGACATGACTGAAAGCCCTGAACTCTTGTTCCCAGGGCACCCCCGCCCCCCAACATTTTAAGCGCTCGATAGGGGGCTATAAATATTCCGTTTGGATGGTTAACATAAGCCCAAACAAGTGCTTAAGGCTTTCCTTTTCATCTGCCTTCTGATATTCTTATAATTTCTATTTTTAAAAAAACAGGTCTTCTTTCCCAGAGAGCCAGCCATTTGGTTTTTATAGCAAGGAAAGGATTGGCTTCTCTGGAAAAGCAAACAGAACTTTCCTTCTTTTCAAGTACATGATTGCCTTCTAGCAATGCCAAGGGAACGTGAAATTTAGGGAAAGGCAGGCTCTCAAATGGCTGGCCACTGCTAAGTTACTTCAAAGTTGTATTAAAGTTGTATTAAAAACTGTTTGTCAAAGTCATTTAAATTTTTGATTTCTGTAAATTTTAACTTTTTTAGTTAAAAAATGGGATTACTGTTTTCTAATTCATTGCAAAAGCAAATCAAGGTAATTTTTAATAAAACAGGAAGCTGCAAAGGAGAGGGAGGAGGAGGAGAAGCACATTTTCAGAATTCCTGCCAAGTAAAACACTGGGCTGAACATGCCACAGACAGGAACTCCCCCAAACTCACAGGGTCCACAGGAGCAGCGGGAGAAACATTATCCTCTGGATGAGAAAAGTGAGGCTCAGCATCTTCATTCAGGCTCCCCAAAAAGCAGAGTCTGAGCCAAGGATTTGGGTACAGAAGTTTATTTGGAAGGTAACCCTGAGATTCCCAAAGGAGGGGGTAGGAAGAGTGTGGCAGGAAGGGCAGGAAGCCCATGGGAGGTGTGAAAGCGAGGATGCTGTGGGCAGCTGGGGCTCATTCCAGAGCCCATCTGCAGAGCTGTGTGGACTGCACCTCAGGACCGTTTCCACCAGGGTAAAGAGGCTGGGGTAGTATCCACCAAAGCCCAGAACTCCCTGGATGAGTCAAAAAACCCGTACAGGGCAGCCCAGGACCCGAACCCACGTCTGACTCAAAACCTGTATGCTTGTTACCATGCCACCTCTCAGAGTTTCCACAAACATAGGCTTCTCTTGCCATTCAGATGTTGCATATGAATGAGAGACCTGGTCTTTTTTCACTTTTACCTTTTAATTCACCCACCTACCCTTATTTTCTTGTCCCCTCAACCTTCAAAATGGAAGACTTCCTTCCGAGATGTTTGCCCACAGGCATTTAACTTCCTTCACAAGCAATGTAACTATCTCAAAAAGAAAAAGAAAAGTCTATGTTTGTGGTGTCTGGGGAAGGAGTCTGCTGGGGCTGTTTTTTCCAGCACAAGCAGCATCACTATGGAACAGCCACCTGGAGCTTAGGAGAGGGGAGGAATGGTAAAGCTCAGGGCAGAGGCGGGCGGGGCGCTGCCTGGGAGACTGTCACACGCAGAGAGCACAGTCTTGCCAGGACACCAGGAAAGGGTTAGTGGCTCCCACTAGGCTGGCAGTGGAAGAACCTGCAAGGTTCCATCAGGAGGCATGATGTGGACAAGCACCGTGCCTGCCTGGCTAACTAAGCTCTTTGTCCACACAGACATAGGGTATAAAGGATTAGACAGTCCGAATGGCTGCCTAAGATGAGTAATAGAATAGCGGTTTAACAGATCCAGGACTGCCTCTTTATTCTGTTTCCCTAGCAAAATAAATAAATAAATAAATAAAAGTGGCTTAACTCACCTGCTTGATCCTTACTATTTTTTAAAAAAATTAAAAAGTAAAGAAAAACAGCCGGGCACGGTTGCTTACACCTGTAATCCCAGCACTTTGGGAGGCTGAGGAGGGTAGATCACTTGAGGTCAGGAGTTCAAGACCAGCCTGGCCAACATGGTGAAACCCCATCTCTACTAAAAATACAAAATTTATCCAGGCGTGGTGGCGTATTCCTGTAGTCCCAGCTACCCCGGAGGCTTGAAACCGGGAGGTGGAGGTTGCAGTGAGCCAAGATTGTGCCACTGCACTCCAGCCTGGGTGACAGAGAAGAAAGATTCTGTCTCAAAAAAAAAAAAAAAAAAAAAAAAGGTACATTTGCCCCTTTCTCTGTTTTCTATAGGAATTCATTCCCACAAGTACCAAAAGTATTATAGCCTCTGTGGTAATTTCTTATTATGATAAAATACATAGAGACATAACACAGGTAGTGAATGTATCCCTCAAGAGTAATGAATCCAACAAATGGACACATGCATGTATTATATGGAATACTCAGGCCCATAACAACAGCCTAGGGTAGCTGAATGATGGCCCTAATATACCCAAGTAATTAATAAGTTCCATCATAATTTTTGTTTTATGACATTCACTTTTATATGCCAATAGTCCATTTAATGGCATTTTAAATTAGAGGAAGGCCCCAAGAGAGGAGGAGAAAGCACGAGATACCTTATTGAATCACAAATCTTACCATCTGATTTTTTAATTCCAAAAATGACCTAATAAACTTCCTTTATAATTAAATCAATCCTAACAACTTCTCTTTGGTGTTTTTCATTCATTTTTGGTAATCATGCAGAGATTTCAATTGGAAATCCATTATCATCGTAATTAAGTATAAAAATTGCTCTGTGCTCTCCCAGGAAAAAGACCCCACACTTGGTCTCCTGTGGAGCTTGACCCGGGCTCTCCAGAGGTACAAAGCAAAACTACTGGTTTTCAGTACCCTAATTTACTTGACTGCAGTGCATGAAATACACATGAATGATACACTCAAAACTTCAGACCTTCAAATGATTTCCTCATATGGAAGTCTTACCGTGAGAAAAATATGCTGGCACACAGTTTTTCATTTTTATGCCTTCACAAAGTTTTAAAATTCATGACCTACATTAAAAGTTTGCTATTTACTGGCCAGGCACGGTGGCTCACACCTGTAATCCCAGCACTCTGGGAGACCGAGGCGGGTGGATCACCTGAGGTCAGGAGTTTGAGACCAGTCTGGGCAACATGGTGAAGCCCCACCTCTACTAAAAATACAAAAATTAGCCAGGCATGGTGGTACACGCCTGTAATCTCAGCTACTCAGGAGGTTGAGGCACGAGAATCTCTTGAACCCAGGAGACAGAGGTTGCAGTGAGCCGAGATCAAGCCACTGCACTCCAGTCTGGGCGACAGAGTGACACTCTGTCTCAAAAAAATAAAAATAAAAATAAATTTTAAAAAAGAAAGTTTGCTGTTTATTAAGAAAGTAGTACTTCACAAAAGATATAACTGAACTGAAATGCACAGGCTGTTTAAGAGCCCAACAGATTACTGCAAAATGGCTATGCCTCAGGTTCAACCAAATAAGAAAAATCTTTCCACTATGGCATTTATGCAGGATTTCATCTGCCTTCAGTCACAGAGCCACTACAAGACTAAACACTATGGGTGATTTTTAAAGAGTCCGTGATGTTTTAAAAATGTTATTTTGTGCAAAAATAATTATTTTCTATTTTCTTGAAAGCGCTATAATTACTAAAATGCATGAAATTTTGATAAAATCTACTCCAGTTGGCATCTGTGTTCTTCTAATAAATTAGAAAACATTCTTTGAATAGCTTAAATAATCTGAGTTTGCAAGCAAAATTACAGCCTAAAAATATTGGCTGTTGATACCAGCAGTTAAGAAGAAAGTCAGAACAAAGCCTTACCATTGGCTGTATTCTTTTTAAAGTTATCCAGGAATTCCTCCAGCAGTTGAGACTGGTTAGGAGGAGGTAGCAGACTCTTCTGGTCCCTGGAGAACAGGTCACTGTCTGACCAGGATGTACACAGGGTGGCTTTTGTGTCCGGAGGCCGGGCAATCAGAGTGAGTCCGACGCTCTTCTCAGAAAATAGAGCCTCCATCTGCTTGAGGTCAAGATCAGACACAGCTTCCCCATTTAAGGTCATGATCTCATTGCCCTTTCTCAGCCCTGAGAAAAAGGAAGGAGAAACAGAAAAAAAGAGAGAGGGATTACTGTGAGAAATATTTTAAGATGAAAGAAGGCTGCAAACTCAAACCATGTACTCCTAGGGGCTGTTTTGTTTGTCGCTTTCTTCAAAGAAAGTGCCAGCCGGGCACAGTGGCAGGTGCCTGTAGTCCCAGCTAATCAGGAGGCAGAGGTGGGAAGATCACTTGAGTCCAGGAGTTTGAGGCCAGCCTGGGGTGATATAGCAAGACTCCGTCTTTTAAATAAGAAAAACAGAAAAGAATTAAAGGGCCAAAATGTATAGTATTTAGATGCCACTAAGAGCAAAACAAATGTTAGCTCCCTCACAGCTACTATTAGAAGAAACAGTTTGAAAGAGAAACAACTTGAGAACCACTCATTCATTGCTTTTTCTAATATTTTTCTAGTGTTCTCATGTTAACTCTGTTCCATCAGTGTCTGCCTGTCTCACACTCTCTTCCTCCTTCCCCCTGTCTATATATATGTATACACTTTCTGTCTTTTAAACACACACACATGCTCTCTCTATATATAGGCATATGTATTTTCTTTCTTTTCTCTCTCTCTCTTTCTCGTTTTTTTTTTTTTTTTTTTTTTTTTGAGACGGAATCTCACTCTGTCGCCCAGGCTGGAGTGCAGTGGTGCAATCTCGGCTCACTGCAAGCTCCGCCTCCCGGGTTCACGCCATTCTCCTGCCTCAGCCTCCCGAGTAGCTGAGACTACAGGCACCCACCACCACTCCTGGCTATGTTTTTGTATTTTTAGTAGAGATAGAGTTTCACCGTGTTAGCCAGGATGATCTCGATCTCCCGACCTCGTGATCCGCCCACCTCGGCCTCCCAAAGTGCTGGGATTAGAGCTGTGAGCCACTGTGCCCGGCTTCTCTCTGTCCTTTTTTATGGAGGCAGGAGTCTCACTGTATCTCCCAGGCTGGTCTTGGACTCCTGGACTCAAACAATCCTCCCATGTTCCCACCTCAGCCTCCTGAGCAGCTGGGTTTATGGGAGTGAGAGGCTGTGTTTGGTCACATTTCCAATTAAACTCTTAGGTTTACTTTCTTTAAAATTCCAAGAGAAATCTTTTTCTGACAAAACTGTATGAAGAAACATTCACTAGCCAGGCTGTATTCCACAGTTGCAAATTAAGAGGCAACAGAGGCACGGTGTGCCACACGGACCTTCCCCATACGCCAGGCCATCGGGAAGAACGTCGCTTACAAATATCCGGCTGAGATGCTGATGCTCATCCACCTGCGCTGTAACTGCAAACCCTAGGAAAGAAAATAAAAGGAAAAAGCACGTCTCAACCCACCACACTCAACTTCTCCAACCACATCGGCAGTATCTCCTTGAACATATTTTCTTGTAAGTACAGTATGTTGAGAAAGTCTAAATTACAACTATTTTGAAAGTACAAATATCTTGCGGGGGTAGAAAAAGAAAAATGTCAGACAAGAGGCTTAAGAAATATAAAAACATAACTTTTATTCAAAAGGTGAGACCATGCAGCCACGTGCATAACAGCATAATTCACAATAGCCAAGTGGTGGAAATACCCCAACTGTCTGTCAATGGACGAATGGATAAGCAAAATGTGATCTATGCATACAGTGGAATATCATTCAGTCTTACAAAGGAAAAAGATCTTGGCATATGCTACAATTTGGGTGAACTTTGAGGAGAATATGCTAAGTAAAATAAGCCAGTCACAAATAGACAACACAGTATAATACTATTTATATGAGTAGCTAGAGCAGTCAACTTCAGAGAGGTAGAAAGTATTAATAGAACGGTGGTTGCCAGGGGAATTCCGAGAGATACAAAGTATTAAAGTGGTGGTTGCCAGGGGCTAGGGGGAGGACAGTATGAGCAGTTGGTGTTAAATGGGTACAGAGTTCAGTTTTACAAGCTGAAAAGATTTGTAGAGATAGATGATGGTAGCACAACATTTTGAATGTACTTAACATCACAAAACGGTACACCGAAAAGTGGTCAAGACGATAAACTTTATGTTATGTGTCTATTACCACAATTAAAAATTTAGAAACAAATTTAACAGCAAAAAAATACTCTTACTGAAATACATGAAATTCAGTTCAATACAACAAATAATTGCTGAGAAACAACTATGGGGTTGAGCATTTTAAGAAGGTGAAAAAAATGCTTGGATGAATACAGTGCTTGCCCTAAATATATAAGATTACATGCAAATCCTAGGGAGACCTTCCCTCTTCTGAATGCATGGCTCCTGACTTAGTGTCCCCCTCTGTGATGCCACAGTGAGGAGCACAGGTTTCCATGTCTTGGTCCCCTAATACGGAGAGTTCTTTGAGGACAGCAAGAATGTCCTGTTCCCCAGGTCTCCTCTGGGACCCCAGCAAAGCCTGGCAGATTACGGTCTCACCAGAGAGTATCTTTGCAAGTGTCTTCATTCACTCATTCCAGTACAAAGATGAACACAAATGGCAACCACAAAAAGCACAGTGAAGGCCAAGAGGAGGAGAAAAAAGGCCGAGAGGGCTTCAAAGGAAAAACCAACATAAAATGGGGTCCGGGTGCAGTGGCCCACACCTGTAATCCCAGCACTTTGGGAGGCTGAGGTGGACGGATCACTTGAGTCCAGGAGTTCAAGAGCAGCCTGGCCAACATGGTGAAACCCCATCTCTACTAAAAATACAAAAATTAGCCAGGTGTAGTGGCAGGTGAGGCACCTGTAATCCCAGCTACTTGGAAGGCTGAGGCAGGGAGAATTGCTTGAACCCAGGAGGCAGAGGTTGCAATGAGCCAAGATCGTGCCAATGCACTCCAGCCTGAGCGACAGAGCAAGACTCTGTCTCAAAAAAAATAAAAAATAAAAAAATAACATACGGGTCAGAAAAGATTATACAAATTTTTAAAAAACGAAAGTATCCTAAAAACGACATTTTAACATATTATAAACTTTAATTTATTATTAGTTTGAATCATTTTAAGGAAAATAATCATGTATCAACATATTTTAACAAGGTAAGAAATAGTGTTTCTATGGAGGTATTTACCAATCATTAACCATTGTTTCTATGGATATATTTACCAAGTATTATCTAATCAAAGAGAAATGGAGGAAATGATGCTATTAAGTGACTTCAGAAGTACTGACCCTTAATTGTTTTTTGTTTTGTTTAGTTTTGAGATGGAATTTCGCTCTTGTTGCCCAGGCTGGAGTGCAATGGTGCGATCTCAGCTTACGGCTCACCGCAACCTCTGCCTCCTGGGTTCAAGCGATTCTCCTGCCTCAGCCTCCCAAGTAGCTGGGATTACAGGCATGTGCCACCACGCCTGGCTAATTTTGTATTTTTAGCAGAGATGGGGTTTCTCTATGTTGGTCAGTCTGGTCTCGAACTCCCAAACTCAGGTGATCTGCCTGCCTTGGCCTCCCAAAGTGCTGGGATTACAGGCGTGAGCCACCATGCCTGGCTGACTCTTAACTGTTAAACTCAGGGAAGAAAGAAAGAAGTAAAGCTAAAGCAATCAGATACGGTTTCTTCAAGAAAGTTAGACCCTCAGTTGGTTCTTGAAGGACAGTAGGATTCATGTCATTAGAGAGGAGGGATGGGGGAAGAAAGAGGAAAGAAGGGGAGCATTCCAGGTAGGAAGAGAAAACCAAGAGCAAAGACACTAGAGATGAAAGCAACTCTCCTATGAATCATGAGTTGATCTGCTCAGAGCAGCATCAGTACACAGTACATGGTGTTATTAATCTATATTTTCAAATTCCCATCAATTTTATATTCATTCCATTTAATTACTTTGGCATTTCCCTCTAATACTGATATCTATCTGTGTCACCTGCTAATATCAATAAATAGAAATGTAGGAAGAGAAAGGAAGTTCAGAAACTACTGTCATATATTCTGAAAACGTGAATGTAAGGGAAAAGCATTAAGTCCAAAGATACTGGGGCAAAGTAGGCAAAGATGAACCACATAACTCCCTGAAAGGGGCATTCCTTACACTTACCAAAGTCACACACACTCCCAGTCTTCGTGAGCTGCACATCATAAACATTTAGTGGAAAGACTTCTATTTCATCATAAACCTGCAAAAGGTGAAAACAACAAAATCAGAGGATTTCATGTTATGATACCTTGAAAAACTACTTTGACACTATTTTTCATAATAAAACAAGAAAGCTATTAAGTTACCATTTATATAGAGACTGTTTCCAAACTAGGTGCCGGATTTAAACAAAATTTTTCCCAGAAATGACATTTTTCAGAATCAAAACGCCATGGATGTGGTTCAGTCTCCCTTTCTAAAGCTAGTGCACACTTACCTGTTCTTGCATATATTCATATGGTGCAGGGATGCAGTACTCAACATTGTCATCTACTAATTTTCGAAGTTGTAGGCCATAATGGCTGGGTTCCAATTGCCTCATCTATAAAGAAGAAGACAGTCATTCAGATTTTAAATGCTCTTTCTAAATCCATCATTGGTTAGCAGGCTCATTAAAAATCAAAGTAGAAATCGCTAAAAGAATACCACAAAAAATTTGCTGAATTTAAACCTATATAAGAGCTCTAATTTAAACATTTGGATGCAGGCCAGGCACAGTGGCTCACACCTGTAATCCCAGCACTTTGTGAGGCCAAGGAGGGTGGATTACTTGAGGTCAGGAGTTGGAGACCAGCCTAGCCAATACAGCAAAACGTTGACTACAGTAAAAATACAAAAATTAGCCAGGTCTAGTGGCACACACCTGTAATACCAGCTACTTGGGAGACTGAGGCAGAAGAAATGATTGAACCCAGGAAGTGGAGGTTGTAGTGAGCTGAGACAGCACCACTGCACTCCAGCCTGGATGACAGAGCAAGGCTCCATCTCAAATAAATAAATAAATAAATATATGCATACTAGTATGCAAAAAAGTAAAGGGGGACAACTATTTTTTTTTTTTTTATTTTTTTTTTATTTTTTGAGACGGAGTCTCGCTCTGTTGCCCAGGCTGGAGTGCAGTGGCGTGATCTCCACTCACTACAAGCTCCGCCTCCTGGGTTCACGCCATTCTCTTGCCTCAGACTCCCGAGTGGCTGGGACTACAGGCGCCCGCCACCACGCCCGGTTGATTTTTTGTATTTTTAGTAGAGACGGGGTTTCACCATGTTAGCCAGGATGGTCGTGATCTCCTGACCTCGTGATCTGCCCATCTCGGCCTCCCAAAGTGCTAGGATTACAGGCATGAGCCACCATGCCCGGCAGACAATTATTTTTAAGAAGGTTTTCTCTGAACACTATTGCTTATGATTAAAGGCAAAAGATGCATTTTTAAGAGATTACAGTAGAACATATCTGATAGTAGAAGAAATCTTACCAGCTCAGCAAATGCCATCTCTTTAGTTAGGTTGAGCCTAACCTTGTTTCTCATTACTAAAATACAGAAATTTGTAAAATGTGAACAAATCTACAGACTTCAGAATTAAGAATGTCCTACTCCAAAAACTTTTCAAAAGGAAAATGTTTACACACACACACTCATATTTTCTCTGTCATGCATATTTTCAACAGTGAGAAATTTATCTCAGGCATATGCTCTAACTGGGTCAAACTGACCCACTACTTCTTTTTTTTTCTTTTTTTTTATTTGGGACGGAGTCCCGCTCTGTCGCCCAGGCTGGAGTGCAGTGGCGCGATCTCGGCTCACTGCGAGCTCCGCCTCCCGGGTTCATGCCATTCTCCGGCCTCAGCTTCCCGAGTAGCTGGGACTACAGGCGTCCCCACCACGTCCGGCTAATTTTTTGTATTTTTAGTAGAGACGGGGTTTCACCGTGTCAGCCAGGATGGTCTCGATCTCCTGACTTTGTGATCCGACGCATCAGCCTCTCAAAGTGCTGGGATTACAGGCGTGAGCCACCGCGCCTGGCCGACCCACTGCTTCTGATACCCTTTATTACTCAGAAAATTATGAGTTTAATAGAGGGTATCATTGGTATAGAACATTGTTGGTTTTCTGAATAAAAACGTTACATATGGGAGCAAAAGGGAATTAAGTTCATAAGGATATAAACTACATATAAATGTACAGAATCCTAATGTTTCAAGTCAAAGTGAAAAAGGGGGACTAAAATTAAACATCTTTCACATTTATTAAGTGCACATGATTAAGCATTACTTAAACTCTATATGCCTTTTTCACCATGTCAACATATTTGATTGTATTTTCTCTGGAAACTTAAAACTATTTAAGCTCTACTACACCACCTGGTGGTCGAAAAGCTTCTGATCTGATGTTGCTGAATATATTCTCTCTCAGAGGGCCCTCTTTAAGACTTACCATAAACTCCCTTTTCAGATCAGGAATGAAACCCAGTTTGAAAAATGAATAAAACATCATCATATATTAATCTCCATAAAGCAACTGTGAATATATCAAGTTTCGTGTTTAATCTGGAGAAATCCGATAAAACTATTTAGGATTAAATTAAATTACCTCAAAGTTTATGCTGCCTTCTTATAACACACCATCTCTAAGTAACTTAAATAGCAATGGATTTCATAATTATTCTAGATACCAAAGTATACATAGAATTTCAGTAGATTAGCTCAGGTTCTTCATGAAGGTGGGGGATCATGATCTAATAACTCATTCTTCTAAAGAGATCAAGGAATAGAATGCAAATTAATCAATATGCTAATAAATACATTAACTAATAAATATGCTAATATGTTCCCTGGTGTGGAAACTGGGCCCTTGAATACCACATGAATTTAGAAGGCATAAGATTGCAACATTAATGATTATTTCTACTCAGAAGTATATTTTTGCAGCAAAATCCATTACCTTGCATGCCAGAGTCAAAATATCTTCTACTCTGTGCTCTGGCTTGATCCCTACAGTAACTCCGTGATTATCCTGAAAGTGGACATAAGTCTGGATTTCCCATGCATTGTCTCGGGGAACACTGTCTACTGTTGAACCATACATATGCAGAAGTTCGTCGACCTGTTTGTAGATGCCAAAAGAAAATGCAGACAAATTTGATTAACAAATGAAGGAAACCACCAGCCAAATGTCCCGTTCATTTATGGACTATTTAGAGTAAACACTCACACGCTTTACATCACTGGCTTCTCACAGCCTTCTAAGGCCAGCAATGTTTCCTCACTCATTTTACGCAGATGAAACTGCAGCCACGGGAAGTGGAGTGAAAGTCAGTGACTGCCTGTCCTGTGTTCTTTCCACTGTGTCGATTGGCCGCTTATGCCGAGTTAGAACACCACAATCCAGCTGGAAACGGTGGCTGACGCCTATAATCCCAGCACTTTGGGAGGCCAAGGCGGGCAGATCACCTGAGGTCAGGGGTTCAAGACCAGCCTGGCCAACATGGTGAAACAGCGTCTCTACTAAAAATACAAAAATTAGCCAGGCGTGGTGATATGCGCCTGTAGTCCCCGCTATTTGGGAAGCTGAGGCAGGAGAATCGCTTGAACCTGGGAGGCAGAGGTTACAGTGAGCCAAGATCACGCCACTGCACTCCAGCCTGGGCAACAGAGTAAGAGCCTGTCTCAAAAAAATAAAAAAAGAACACCGCAATCCATGTAAGGACTGCTGAGTATCCACGCTTACTACTCTGGGATCATGGTTGAGAAGGGCCACTGTGAAGCCTGCGTCTAAGCCATAATCCCTCTCCGACCTTCCACTAAATTCCAGACACACCTTGTCCATGGCCACTGACATCTGCCTGCTATCCTAACCCTGAACTGCACTTCATCCAAGCACGAACTTTCTCTTCTAAGTCTACCTGGTTTTTTTGTCTTTGTTTCTTCTTTTTAATTTTAGCCTAACTCATCACTGATAGAAATCTATTTGTTCCTTAAAATTACCTGTAGTCCTGATAAATCTTCTCTCTATCCTTCAGCTACCTCACACACAGACACTGTTGGAAAATCATCTCAAAGAATACCACCTTCAGGAAGCCCTTCCCAAGAAAGTTTAGTTTGCCAAACTACATCATCACAACAATTGCTGACTTCATGCTAATATGTCCTTTCATAATTCATAACAAAAATAGCATACATTTCTTAAGCAATGTAGACACGTTTCTCTCTGGCTAGGTTCTTACATTCACGTAGTAGTAAAGAAAAGATTTGGGGCTTTGAAATCAAAAGTCTCAGACGCTACCAGCAAAGTATGGCCTACGACAAGATTTACCTTGCTACGATTCAGCTATTTTGTAAAAGAGGACATTATTAATATAATTAATATTGAAAAAATTACTTGTGACTTAAGTTTTGTGAGCGAAAGAGGTCACTTATGTGAAACACCTTACATACCAAAAAATGTCACCAATAGATTCAATACTATCACATTATTATATATCATTCATCATACTTTAAAGTTATCATTAATGGGTGATTTTACTTTGAATTCCATGCATTTTTAAATACAAAGTAAAAGATCCTCCTATGTAGGATTTAAAAACTAGAAGAGACATCATAAAGAAATTTCAAAGAACAAAGCAAAACAAAAATCCATCTCTCTGTGTCATCTTTTTGAAAACATGGCGCTCAACTTTGAAGTGACATTTCTGGATCTGTCACGGATCTGTTGCTTTCAGCACATTTTTCTGGAAGGGTGATCACAGCCAGAATGAACATCCCCACACGTGCCAATGACAAAGGAAAAGACAGGACCAGATGCAAGGAGCCAGGGATGCCAGGAACCAACCCGGACACTCTCTCCTAAAGGCTCTTGTCTTACACAGGCACATTATTTTCTCCGGTTCATTCTCTGGGCAGTGATTTCAACCCAGTGCTTAGCAACAAACAGATGCTGCCTTAAAGGTGCAGGCCCCCACCTCTGAAACCAGGCTTGTTGAGAAGCAAACTAAAACCCAGCAGAGGTCACTGTGGAGTAAGAAACTTCACAAAGAACAAGGCCTGGAGGAAGTCACAGGCTCCCACTGAGGGTGGCAGAGCAATTTACTGCTGCACTTTAGGAGATCGGGAAAAACGTAATTATAGATAAACAGGTAGGGGAGGGACATGAGCAGTACAAATTAACACTGTGCCTTCACACCCTCTTGTTCCCACTGTTACTGACAATCAGAGAAAGGCTGTATCACCAGCCGGGCGCAGTGGCTCATGTCTGCAATCCCAGCACTTTGGAAGGCCGAGGCGGGTGGATCACTTAAGGTCACGAGTTCAGGACCAGACTGGCCAACATGGTAAAACCCCATCTCTACTAAAAATAAAAATTATCCGGGCATGGTGGCACGCATCTGTAGTCCCAGCTACTCAGGAGGCTGAGGCAGGAGAATCGCTTGAACCTGGGAGGCGGAGGTTACAGTGAGCCAAGATCATGCCACTGCAATACAGCCTGGGTGACAGGGGAGACTCCACCTCAAAAAAAAAGAAAGATTGCATCTCATGAGGCCAAATGAAACAAGCTCTTGACATGCCATCAGTTCACTCACCACTCACAACCAGCCCTCTCAGGGAGACACCATCATCACTTCCTATGGAATAGGCAAGACACATGTGGCTCAGGACATTCTAGAAACTTGCCCAAGTTTACACAACTAGTGCCTATGGTACTCCGGGGAACTGAAGGGTGGAAGTCTGGCTTGAGCTGGTTCACATCACCGCTATATTACACAGAATGCCCGCCTGGCAGTTAACTCCCTTTATATAAAATGGGTACAACCTACATGTCCTGATTACTTTCCATTATTCTACACTACACACCATGTTCCCACTGAACAGAACGGCTCAGGGAACATTCCCCAAAAGGGAGTGGTAAGCTCCTGCTCCATGCCAGTGCTCACTTCCATCTCATCTCTCTGCTGTACCGTCCTTACAGAGACAGTGCTGAAACCATATACACCCTCCAACCTGGTTTAAAATGACCCTCTCTTAGGAAGTCTCTCCTCTCTCTCCTTTCTCTGCCCTCAAGTCCTCTCACTTAGATGAGTTCACTCTCCTATGTCCCTGGTACAGCATTTGGCTAAGCCCAGCCCACAGGGGGGTCACTTCTAAGTCCCGCACCAGGATAAGATGAATGCCAGCAGAGGCTTTGTCTTCTGTATCCTCATTCTCCCTCAGCCATTAACACAGTGCATCCCGTACCCAGGACACACTCAAAACTTGAGTGCTGAGCTGGATACAACTAGAAATTCATAGTCACATACAGGCATGAGAGGTAAACGCTGTTCGTTTTCAGTATCTTACTCAACTCTGTTGACATAGTGTCAAGTTCTTAATGCTCTCTGGAAGCTATGAGAAGAGAAATTAACAGATTATTGAAGGAGAACAAGTTCTGAACAACAGAAAAGTGTGCAGATAGATGGAAGGATGGAAGGACAAAAGAAATAATCCTATTAAAATCCATTAAACAAGGTGCTGTGCTACAATTGCTCTGAGCAATGGTTTTCTGAGTCTACACTGTTGACCCGAGATGTAGTGAACCATAGGAGAGAAGATGCCCATCAAAGCCAAGGCCATCGAAGAGTTAGACCCTCTCAAGAGGCCCCTCAATGAAAAGTTAAATGTAATTTTTGGTGTGTGTTAGGCAGACACACACACACACACACCCATCACAAATGTATATACAGTTCAAGAAAAGTAAAACCTGGTTATTCAAAGGAAGCACCAAGAATTTAAAATTAATTCATTAGAACTACAAAAAGAAAAAGCTACTTGGTGCTTACAGATCTCTTAGGTGCTTGTAAGCTTTGCCCATTTGGAGGGAAAGTTGGATTAATTCTCTGAAGGAGGGTCAATGCTATCCAAGTTGAAAATACATGTGCTTTAGTTTCAGGAAACCAGATAAAATATTCTCCAACATTCTTTTCATAAAAAGAATGGAGAATCCTGAAAATAAGCATTAAAAATGGAGTCATCTGGAAAATTCTTTTTCCAGGTTACCCATTTCAAAGATGCCACTATGTTAAATGAATATTTTCAACCACCCAGAATTCCATGGTTGGCTACCTCTGTCAGGACTGTTACACACCTACCATGCCTCCTACTCTACTTCCTCCCCTCAAAGAAAAAACCTATATATTTCTACTTCCTCCACTTAAGGAAAAAAAAAAATATATATATATATATATATATATTTCCAACTAGCCTCTTCAAGGTTTCCTGGTCCTGAGAATACAAATGGAGACAGAAAAAAATACAATAATAGAAAGACAATCCAGGTCAAATCTCAGCCTCGTTAGGGGCTGTTATCTAGTGCCTCTGCACTTCTGTTTCTTCACCTTCAAAAGAGCTTAAAAACAACAGCCTCGTGGGGTGGTTAGGAGACTGACGGGAGGAACTGCATTTGAAAGACAGAAATTGTAAAGATGTTTTGGACGTTGAGCCTGGATCAGGTCTTTATACAGTAGTACTGGGCATAACTACTGTATTTCAGCGATAACCACTGTAAAGAACTTCCTGAGAATCATCCTTTGTTCCAAAGCCCTGGGGCACTGTAGTGGCCACTGCTGCTCAGATCACCTTGCAGTCAGCTCCAATTGGCCATCATGACACGGGAACATCACTGGGCTGCAGCCACAACCACTCCAGACTGACTAGTGAATGTCTGCAAATCACTTTAGCTCTCCTTGGAGGGCATTCCACAGAAGTATTTTTTATTATTATTATTACATCAAGGGTCCTGCAACCACATGTCAAATTACTTATGCTCAGTATGCAGCAAGGAGAAAAAATGGAAACTCCGTGTGTTCTCACAGCAGATGCTTTTGGATCAAATGGCTCGTAATTACTACTTGGATCACTGAAGGGAAGTGAGTAGCAAAATCACAATCTGGCTGTCACAAATGGGCCCACACCACCACAGTGGCTGATAAAAGGAAAGTCTATTTGCAAGGGAGATGAGGAGAAAACACAAAAGGGAGTTGCATGCTCCCAGTTTTCTTAACAACAGTAAAATGTCATAGAAGAGAAAGTGTTTATTTCCTTCTTGGACTGATGCCCATACATCGGTTGATATGAAAGAAAAACAAAGATGGATCTAGCTAGCTCGCTAGCTGTATGCGTACAGGTATACGTATATATGCTGTATAGGGTTGCGTATTAATATTCTGTCTCAACAGATTACCATACTGTGGTGAAGAGTAAGCTGTTTCATTCATATTTTCCATTTAAGAAACCAATATTAGGGGTTTTGTTTTGGTTTCGGGGTTTTTTGGGGTTTTTTAGTTTGTTTGTTTTTTTTTTCGGTTTGCAGCTCATGACTAACATGACAATACCGCATTCACTCACTGCCACAGAAGGTTAGGACAGCCCAAACCAATTTTCCAGGAGAAGGGGCCGAGGCCCAGGGGCTGCCACATTTCTGCAATGAAGCTTCTGGGGTTGCCGCCATCCGAGCCTTACTGGGGACTTTGTTGTCACAATCTCCATGACAAACACCTCCCTTCAAAGGCCGTATAAGACTCACTATTACTCATCCAGACGTTCGCCATGAAAAGCTTTCGTTTTTGGCTAGCCAAAGTGTCCTCTAAAAAAATGCTCAAGTAAGACTGGCTTTGTTCCAGCCTTAACAGATTTTGAATTAGGGTGACTCACTGTTGGACTGTTATATGATGCATCAATTAGAGTGGAATAGTTAAAATGCACACGGCCCCTCCCTCACAACAGCCTTTCTGTGTTATAGAAATGAGCATAATTTACTTATTATATAAAAATACATTTGTGCAGGTTACAAGTATTCTCCAAGAATGATTAGCAGATGAAAAGTAGCAAGATTAAATATTCATTATTTAGCCAGGCAGAATTGTAAGTCCCAGAGATATAAAAAAAAAACAAATTACACCCTTAGTTCTATCTGCCATTCAATCTGAATCTAGTTATCTGGGTACTATAGCACAGAAATTATAGAGGCTGCATTAAAATAGTCCTATAAATGAAAATAATTTCTTCAGTATCCCTACATCCCAAGTAATGCTTAGCTAAAATAAATAGGAGTAACTGTTTAGATACACATGCTTAACAAAACAAATGCAGAAATCATAGTTTCTTCTCACTCCTTAGAGCATTCAATGGGACCTGTTTTTTGAGCCCAACTTAAGCACTAAGCTTAATCCTCACTGTAAGTGGCTACATGAGCAAAATTTATTTTCAAAGTCCAACATACACTCTGTTAATAGGAAGCGTACTGATGCTATAGTTTCATAACTTTCTTTATTCAGGGACAGGGTCTTACTCTGTCACCCAGGTCAGAGTGCAGTGGCGCGATCTTGGCTCACTGCAACCTCTGCCTCCCAGGCTCAAGCAATCCTCCCACCTCAGCCTCCCAGGAGCACGCCACTACACTTGGCTAAGTTTTTGCATTTTTGGTAGAGACAGGGTTTCACAATGTTGCCCAGGCCAGTCTCAAACGATCCACCTGACTCGGCCTCCCAAAATTCTGGGATTACAGGCACGAGCCACCATGCCAGGCCTCTTAACTTTCAAAGTAAGAATTTTACATTGTTACACAGTGCTGGAAGAGATATGACCCTAAAATTATGGACCTTTATTACAAATCAGTCATTCTCAGCCATTAAATGACTACATCTAGTAGAAATAATCATCAAACTTATTAAGCAAGTACTATATCCTTAGCAGTGTGCTATAGATTGAGAATATACAGGTAATCATAGGGCATATATAAACTAGATCAATTACAAGCTTTCCTGAGAGCCATGACATATGCACTTGACAGAATGGCTAACAGTAAGAGATATAAGTGCAGAGTAAGAACTGGCCAGGCGCGGTGGCTCATGCCTGTAATCTCAGCACTTTGGGAGACTGAGGTGGGTGGATCGCGATGTCCAGAGTTCAAGACCAGCCTGGCCAACATAGTGAAACCCCATCTCTACTAAAAATACAAAAATTAGCCAGGCATGGTGAAGGGCGCCTGTAATCCCAGCTACTTGGGAGGTTGAGGCAGGAGAACTGCTTCAATCTGGGAGGCGGAGGTTGCAGTGAGCTGAGATCACGCCACTGCACTCCAGCCTGGGCAACAGAGCAAGACTTCATCTCAAAAAAAAAAAAAAAAAATTATTTGGTGGAGGAGACATTAGAGAACTAACACAGCCTCATGGGGATGTTGTGGATTTGAAAAAGGCACTAGGAAGAGGCATAGGCACATCCAGGATTTCATACTCCAGGATTTCATTCAGAAATCATTCTGAGGATTTGTTTGGTCAGAAGCAATTTTGGGGATGAGGAGACACTACTCAGGCCCCACTTGACAGCGCCTGAGACACACAGCAGAGAATGTACTATCTGTGTGAAGATCCCTGACAACCCTGAAAGGAAAATGCAATTTTGTATTCACTGAACTCTCAAATGAAGATAAGTACTGCTGAGGAATAGAGATGTATAAATTAAAGATGCTATTATGACTTCAGTCTAGTCATGTTGCTGATTTTAAAATGGAGTTATTGTGAGGTTAGATACCTCCAAGATGCTTGGCATTTAAGACCATCTCTTTAGAGAATACCTACTGGGACCATTTTAATTATAAATCTATTTTCAAGGAGTTCATGTAAAGATTCTGAACCAGCATTCCTCACTTAAGTTAGCATTTGTGTCATTCATGCAAAACAAGATGGCGGCCATCTACAGCAAAGTTTACCTCACTGGAGTTATTGGAGTTTTGAGGTAGCTGAGTTCCAGAAAATCCATGGCTGCCACTTAAATCAAATATCTGATAGACAGGGGATGAAAAGACAATGAAATGGCCCTGTAATGTTCACTTGCCAACTACCCTTTCTCATTACTGAAAAACTAAAGTTCTATAACATTTTAGAAGAGCTTCATATCACAATTTGTACTATTATTCTAATACGCTTAAAGTTTTAATTTCCTACATAGTTACGTTTTACTTTTTATGTCATCTATCATTTAAGTCGGCCTGCAATCCCAGCACTTTGGGAGGCTGTGGTGGGCAGATCACCTGAGGTCAGGAGTTCAAGACCAGCCTGGCCAAAATAGTGAAATGCCATCTCCATTAAAAATACAAAAATTAGCCGGGCCTGGTGGCACCCACCTGTGGTCCCAGCTACTCAGGAGGCTGAGGCAGAGAATCGCTTGAACCCGGGAGGCAGAGGTTGCAGTGAGCTGAGATCATGCCACTGCACTCTAGCCTGGGCAACAGCATGAGACTGTTTCAAATAAATAAATAAATAAATAAATAAATAAATTCATGTATTCATTCTTGATATCGCTTTTAACCAAAAAGTACATGTTTCTGAAGGTGTGAAACAGAACCACCAAAATCAAGCTCATACCTACTTTTTTAAATGTGCACAGAATAAATCTTGGAAGAAAATACAGCTAAATGTTAAAAGTGGTTTGTTTGGGTAGAAGAACTAAAAACAATTGCCTTTTCCAAATTTCACCTTCTAAATTTTGTAGTGGCATAATTAACATTAAAAACAATGTAAACATTTAGAAATACCTACTAAATCAACTTCATTCAGTTATATAAATACCGACACTGTAATTAGTTTCATATCTTTTTAAAACAAAAAATGTTCAACCAAATGCTTTTGTTTATCAAAAAATCTATGTTGAGAACAAATTACAACACATGCTGGGTAAAAACCATATTAGGTTCATATCTAATTAGCAGAATGTCTATATCTAAGAAAAGTAAGCAAGTTATTTATCAAGTTATTATTTAATTATATAGAATATACTGTCTTGATTAAAATACCTTAAGGACATCAGGTAACCATCAAAGAAGTTCAGTTCACAAAGCATAAGGGATTGGTGTTATGGCTCAGGCCTATAATCCCAGCACTTTGGGAGGTTGAGGTGGGAAGACGGATTGAGGCCAGAAGTTTGAGACTAGCCTGGGCAACATAGGGAGACCGCCCCCACTCCCATTTCTACAAAAACGATTTTTTTAAAATAAAGAAAGCATAGGCCCACCATTAGCAAAGGGTTTGCAGTTGACGACAGTCAATAATGAGGAAATACATTTCCATTACAACCGACAAATAAGATTACTCTTTACAATTAAATTAAATTAAATTAAATTACAGGCTGGTCACAGTGGCTCACACCTGTAATCCCAGTACTTTGGGAGGTAGAGGCAGGTGGATCACATGAGGCCAGAAGTTTGAGACCAGCCTGACCAACATGGTGAAACCCTGACTCTACTAAAAATATAAAAATTAGCTGAGTGTGGTGGCTCAAGTCTGTAGTCCCAGCTACTTGGGAGGCTGAGGCACAAGAATTGCTTGAACCTGGGATGTGGAGGTTGCAGTGAGTCAAGATTACACCACTGCACTCCAGCCTGGGTGACAGAGACTCTGTCTCAAAAAAGAAAAAAATAATAATAATTGCAAGTAGAACCACAATTTTAAAATCTGATATTATTTTTGTATATCAGTATACAAAAATGGTGGCCACATAAAAGAAGTTTCCTGTGATTCTGCTGTTAATGAACCAGCCCACTCCCCACCACCTCTAACTTTATTGTTTCAAGGTTTTAAACAGGTCAAAGGAATTGATACTGGCCCTTTTACTTATGTAATTCACAAAAGCATTATCAAATAAATAGCCATACACAAATTAGAAAACAAAGATCCAATAAAATGTGACTCTCTTTCCAATGATATTGAAAACATAATCAGAAAAACAGCAGCTCATTGAAAATAAAAGCAAAAACTTCTTCACATTTAATTGCAAACCTTTTCCCTATTCACCTGAATGATCAGGTCATCATATAACTTATTTTTTCAACAGCTTTGAAACATAGTAATCCTAAAACATATCAGTCAGCAAGATAAAATCCATTATCATGCACCTGCATCATGAAATACAGGTGCACCATGAAATACATATATTCAAAATGTTCTGAAAACAATTTACAATACTTGGGCCGCATTTCACCAACACGGGCTTAGGCTACTTTTCCTTAATAAAAACGTTAGAAGAGGCCAGGCACGGTGGCTCACGCCTGTAATTAGCACTCTGGGAGGCCCAGATGGGTGGATCACCTGAGGTCAGGAGTTCACGACCAGCCTGGCCAACAGGTGAAACCCTGTCTCTACTAAAAATACAAAAATTAGCCAGGCGTGGTGGTGTGCACCTGTAGTCCCAGCTACTCAGGAGGCAGAGGCAGGAGAATCGCTTGAACCCAGGAGGCGGAGGTTGCAGTGAGCCAAGATCGCATCACTGCACTCCAGCCTGGGTGACAGAGCGAGACTCCATCTCAAAAAAAAAAAAAAAAGAAAGAAAGAAAAAGAAAATGTTACAAGAGCCACCCCTCCCCAAGGGAAAAATAAGCACCAGCAATATTCCAGTGTTTCAAGACCATGGACTTAGGCAGAAACTAGTCCCGGCCATGCCCTTTGGGTGCTGGTGAACAGGGGAAGGTAAGTGATGTAACTAACCTCTTCAAGTATCAGTCTCCTCATCTCTAAAATGGGACAACAAAACCCCAAGGCCATGTTGTAAGGATTTAGTGAGCAAAATCCACAGCACTAGCAACAGTATTGAGCTGCCACTCCTCTTATTATTAATTTTCCATTTATTTTAATATAAAATCTATGAGAAAATAAATATTAGCACTAGAGGGAAGGAAAAGTGTGGATTATTTTCTGATTATTCTTATTTTTTTCTGTTCTTAAGCACTGCATGCAGTATGACTACCTCTTCGGGAGTGCCAGGGAGATGCGGCAACTTGTGCACTTTCGTTGGGCAAAAAAAAAAAGAGCATGCTAAGAATTGATTCCTTTGAATCAACTTTCATTTTCATTTTTATTTTTGAGACAGGGTCTCGCTCTGTCACTCAGGCTGGAGTGCAGTGGCAAAATCATGGCTCACTGCAGCCTTGACCTCCCGGGCTCAAGCGATCTTCCCAATTCAGCCTTCAGAGTAGCTGGGACTATAGGCGCACACCACCACACTCGGCTATTTGTAGAGATGGGGTCTCACTCTGTTGCCCAGGCTGCTCTTGAACTCCTGGGCTTAGGTGATCCTCCTGCCTTGCCCTCCCAATCTGCTAGAATTACGGCATGCACCACCCCACCTGGCCTGATTTCATTCTTAACAGAGAATGAACATTGATTATTTATAGCAGGCGGAAAATTAGGGGTTTCAGGAATTTCACTCTAGTATGCTGTTCCCATGCTGAAGAGCTCACCTGAGTTATAGAAGGTCTCTTCTCCTTCCCTTTTCTGGCCAGTGTGTCCAGCCCTTTTAACGAAGAAAATATTCCCTTCTTGTTTCTCCCTCGCTGGGTCAGTGACAGTGTCCTTTTCCGGAGAGCAGAGTCATCTCTAGAACATACCTAATGTAAAACACAGTTTAAAAAAATCTAAAGGCTTAGTATTTGAGTGGCAGAAAAAACTAACAGTTGCCCTAAGG
This sequence comes from Papio anubis, assembly GCF_008728515.1. Taxonomy (NCBI): domain Eukaryota; kingdom Metazoa; phylum Chordata; class Mammalia; order Primates; family Cercopithecidae; genus Papio; species Papio anubis. Next base: position 21,759 of record NW_022161270.1, on the reverse strand, counting down.
AAGCGAGCTCTGCTTGCTATAAACGCATTCTGACCATCGCCAAAAGCTACTGCATGTCTGAACTGCCAGGAAAGCATCCACCATATAGACAGCTCTCATCTGGATAACACAAGTCATGACATTCAGGTCTCTCCATGGTGGGCAGCAGTGTCAGCAAAACCACTACAGACCCCTAGGCTGAGCTGACACAACACACAGAAGGCACCAAAATGGGAGTGACTTCAAAAAACCCAACGGGGCGCTCTGCAGGACAGAGAAAACAACCTTTAATCCATCCTTTAATCTTCACCCCACTGTTGTTCCTTCTCCAACATCCCACTTTCCTGATGGTATGAGGTGGAACACACAGAGAGGCAGACAGAGATGAACACGCAGTAACTGTCCACTAGCTTCTGGACTCTAGAATAAGCAGTAGAGAAACTGGGGGCTCTACAGCACGATGTCTGGTCTTCTTCATCCCCAGGCCCGTGGCCTCTGGGTGACCTGGCCTCTAGGTGTCCGTTGTTGGGTCAAGTCCCACAAGCACTGATGGCAACAAGCCGAAGAAAGGGGGAGCTGAAGAAAGGGGGAGCATCCGCAGCCCTCCCCGAATGCTGCAGAAACAGCCTTCCTTAGGAACTTACCAGAGCATGGAAAGAGGAAACAGACAAGATGCCCAGCCTGCCGAGGGCCAGCTTGGAGGGGCGGCTGGCGGCTGCAAGGAGACTCTTGGGGTTCGGTAACTCTCCACCTTGTAGGCTGGCCAGATAGCAGCGCATCCTGAACAGATCCATGTGAAATTTCTCAAGATTCTGCTCCCACTGCTGGATCTTAAAGCAAAAACAGAGGTGATTTAAATAAAAATTAAAAGTTTTCATGGGTTAAAATGAAAACATGATCCCTTTCACAAACTTGAAGAAAAAAATAGTTTCAGCTGGTCTGCATGGTTTAAATTAGCCTTGCCTGCTCACCCCATCTCAATCCCTCCCATCCAAATGTATTGGGTCCTTTGGGAGGTGAGGTGGGCAGATCACTGAAGGTCAGGCATTCAAGACCAGTCTGACCAACACAGAGAAACCCCATCTCTACTAAAAAACAAATAAACAAACAAAATATATATATGGGTGTGTGTATATATATGTGTGTATATATGTGTGTGTGTGTGTGTGTGTGTGTGTATATGCACACAAAAATTAGCCAGGTGTGGTGACAGACACCTGTAATCTCAGCTACTCTGGAGGCTGAGGCAGGAGAATCGATTGAACATAGGAGGCAGAGGTTACAGTGAGCCAAGATCATGCCACTGCACTCCAGCCTGAGCGACCGAGCCAGACTCTGTCTCAAAGAAAAAAACAAAAAAATGCACTGGGTCATCTGGCACTACACTTCATCAGGATAGCCAAACAAAACCAAAAACAAAAAGCCAGTGGTCCCAATACAGTGACATGCCAAAAAGGCATGATGTTTGGAGAATGCCAACACTCTAACCATCCTGACTTAAAACAGGATGCAATTTGCAAGTCAGCTTTTTCACTTTGCTTCATTTCCCTTCACATCTACAGTCCCTGATCCTAAACTGGATTAACTGAACTGCACACAAACAGATGCCAGATAAATGAAAGTAGTGACTTTATGTTTCTGTTCATTCTGAGTAAATGACTCAAAACAATAAGAAGCAAATGGACTTCAGGGATAAGGGCAAATAGAACTTTTACTTAGAACACTCCTAAGTATCTTGGAGAATAACCACCATCTGTACATCTAAATAAAACTGAAGTATATGCAGCTGTTTACACCACAGAAGTTCCTATGAACTTCTTCAAAACGTAAGTCATGATTTAGTAAAGAAATGCAGCCAAACTCTGGGAGCCACTCTCCTTTCTCCCAAGGATGTCAAAATGCATTACCTACAAGTATTACCTTCATGCAAAGATAAATTATTAATAATAGGTGAAGAGAGGCTCTTGTGACTTGCCAACACAGGGACTCAGCAGAAGAACGAAAAGAACAGAAAGCTGTGATTCAAAAGGTCTTAAGAGCAATCTCAACACTCAAGAGAAGGTCTGTAAGTCAATGCTTGTAATAAAGGATTCAGTGTGAAGAGTGAGGTTATTTCAGGTCTAACAGTTGCAGCTTCAGTTCTGCCATGTTGCTGAGCACCAAAATGGACCTTAGCCTTTCACACTAAGCTTTCTAGGTGAATCCTTCATTCTGGATAAATGATACTTTGAAGGATTTCCAACACTGGACGCTCTGCCCCCTCCAAACTCTCCCCATAGAAAAGTATTACAAATTCTGGGCATTTCCCAGACCTTCTCCAAGTTCTCTGTATCTATTTCTTAGGTTGGTCGCTGCACAACTTTTCTGCATGAAAGAAAAACAGTCAAAAGATCTAAACAAAGAATTTCTTGATCATCATCATTTGTCAGCAAAACAGTGACATTCCAAGGTGCATTGAAACAATGTCAACATCCATAAGGAATTTAACCTCACTTAAGATCCTGTATACCCATATTAGCAACGTGGTGGCCTACTGGTATCAGCCTTGAATGGACAGAATGACCTGTTGGCTTTTAAAAATGCAGATGCCCAGGTCCTACACCTGAAGATTCTATCCATTAGGTCTGAGGTCTAGGAAAGTTTACATTTCATAAGCACCTCCTGGGATTCTGGTGCACGGCCTTACTGATGACTCCTGTTCTAGACTAACAAGACAGTTCAAACTGAAACGGCAAGTCTCTTCCGGGTTCTGCCATATTAGAGAATTCCAGATTCCAGAGCGACGGATGGGTACAAACTGACACCTTACTTAAGGTTCAGTAAAAACTATAATCTCAGTTCTGTTTCCCAAACATCTTCTCTCCAGATGATTCCTGAAAATCCAAAATTATAGATGGATTCCTTTGTCTTCTAATAATATGTAGACATTCCTAGATTGAATAACGCATTAAAGTTTATCACACTCATTTATGCCTCAGTGTAAAACACTTTATCAGATATTTTCTGAAGGTTGTATAGAGGGTGAAGATGTAAGAGGAAAGAAAATGAATGAGTGGCCAGGCACGGTGGCTCACGCCTGTAATCCCAGCACTTGGAGAGGCCAAAGGGCAGATTGCTTGAGCCCAGGAGTTTGAGACCAGCCTGGGCAACGTGGCAAAATCCTGTCTCTACAAAATATACAGAAATTAGCCAGGCATGGTGGTGCATGCCTGTAGTCCCAGCTACTTGAGAGGCTGAGGTAGGAGGATTGCTTGAGCCCAAGAGATGGAGGATGAAGAAAACTGACATCATGCCATTGCATTCCAGCCTGGATAACAGAGTGAGACTCTCTCCAAAAAGAAAAAAAGGAAAGAAAAAGAAAATGAAGGAGTCCTTGGATACCAGAAGGTAAAGATGCCCATGCCATCCATGATGGATTAAAAAGACAAAAAAGGCCAGGAGCGGTGGCTCACAGAACTTTGGGAGGCTGAGGCAAGCAGATCATTTGAGTTCAGGAGTTCAAGACCAGACTGACCAACATGGTGAAACCCCATCTCTACTAAAAATACAAAAAAACAAACAAAAATTAGCCATCTGTGGTGGCACATGCCTGTAATACCAGCTACTCAGGAGGTTGAGGCAGGAGAATCACTTGAACCCAGGAGGTGGAGGCTGCAGTGAGCCGAGGCCACACCACTGCACGCCAGCCTGGGCAACAGAGTGAGACTCTATCTCAAGAAAAAAAAAAAAAAAGACAAAATAAAATAAACTAAAATCCAGGTCTATGCCAATCACCATAGATTGGGGAAGAAGACAATCTCTTGTATTTGCACTGAGTCCTGTAGTTTTAAAAGTATTTTTGAAAGCACTATTTAATGTATTTATGTGACTACACGTCAAAGCAGCACTGAGAGGTAAAGACAGTTCCGTCCCAAACCATACACAGGGAATCATAAAGTTTTGTCAGAAACAAATAATCTTCAGCACTCATAGACCTCTCCACCCAAGGCTTGGGACAAAATACAGGTGAATTCAGAGGAAGAACACGGACCCAGATGCTTAGGTTTGTGGGAAAGTCAACAGGGCTGGAACACCCCAATAGCCCAAAGGAGACCTTATAAAAATCAAGACGTTTGTTGTTTTGATTATATCTTATTAAGTTTCAAGACAACCAGTATCTCAATAAACTGTACACTGTAGAGTTCATTTAAAATTTAATTTAGTAGAAAAAGCAAAGGAAAAGTAACCTTATGACTTCTCTATTTCAGCAATGTTCCTTATCTTCTTATCTTTATCCTGACTGGAGCGTTTTTTGTTTGTTTGTTAGTTAGTTTGTTTTTGTTTTTGTTGTGAGACAGGGTCTCACTCTGATACCCCGGCTGCGACTGCAGTGGCACTGTCGGCTCACTGCAACCTCTGCTTCCCACACTCAATTGATCTTCCCAACTCAGCCTCTCGAGACCACAAGTGCATGCCACCATGCCTGGCTAATTTTGCATTTTTTTGTAGAGACTGGGTTTTGCCATGTTGCCCAGCCTGGTCTCAAACTCCTGAGCTCAAAGCGATCCACCTGTGTAATGGTTAATATTACATACCAACTTGATTGGGCCATGGGGTACCCAGATATTTAGTCAAACATTATTCTGGGTGTGTCTCTGAGGATGTTTTGGGGGAGATTAACATTTCAGTGGGTAGACTGAGTAATGCGATTGCCTTCCCTAATGTGGGTGGGCCTCATCCAATCTGTTGACAACCTGAAGAGAACAAAAAGGCTGACACCCCCTCAAGTAACAGAGAACTCCTCCCCCCTGACAGCCTTCAAACTGGGACACTGGCTTTTTTTCCCCCTTGGCTTTGGACAAAACATGGGTTCTTCCTCAATCTTGAGTCTGCCAGTCTTCAGCCCAGAACTACACTGTCAACTCTCTTCATTCTCATGCCTTCGACTCATACTGGAACTATATACCATTGGCTCTCCCAGGTCTCCAGCTTACTGACTTACCCTGCAGACCTTGGGACTTGCCCTTCTCCATAAATGCATGAGCCTATTTCTTTTTTTTTTTTTTTTTTTGAGACGGAGTCTCACTCTGTCACCCAGGCTGGAGTGCAGTGGTCGGATCTCGGCTCACTGCAAGCTCCGCCTCCCAGGTTTACGCCATTGTCCTGCCTCAGCCTCCCGAGTAGCTGGGACTACAGGCACCTGCCACCTCGCCCGGCTAGTTTTTTTGTATTTTTTCAGTAGAGACGGGGTTTCACCGTGTTAGCTAGGATGGTCTCGATCTCCTGACTTCGTGATCCGCCCGTCTCGGCCTCCCAAAGTGCTGGGATTACAGGTTTGAGCCACCGTGCCCGGCCGAGACTATTTCTTATAATAGATCTCTCTTTCTCTCCCTACACAAACACATAAACACACCTCTTCATGTATACACACATCCTACTGGTTCTGTTTCTCTGGAGACCCCTGACTTACACAGCCTTCATCCCTGTAGATCTCTGTGGCAGAGTTAGCCATCTTTACTTACATATCTATTCCATATTGAAAGATCATAGTCACCTTATTTTTAAGGTCATGGTTATTTATAGAAAGAATCAGTCACAGAGCTTAAATGAAGATCTGTGGTTAAATAAGAACCAATATGAAATATTTGACTTTTCTTTCCACAGACTCACCAAAGTTGTAGAGAGGAACTTGAAGGAGTATTCAAGTAAAAGTATGGTGAGGCCCCAGATTCAGATGCTTGGGTTCCTTAGAGGGAAGGAAGATGGACAAGTGCTGGACCCATAGGCTCACAACAGACCTTATAGTATTTAGAAAGGCTGTTAACATTTGCAATGAAATTGCAAAGGAGTTGATGTTACCATACCTTCATTTCTCAGCAGGCGAAACTTAAGTCCAGAAGAGAAGCGATTTGACCAGAGTCACGTAAAAAGTTTGCCCTACCAGACTAGCAGACCTAAAGCTGATTCTGATGTGAACAACATGTGGGTGACAGGGACGCTCTCAAGTAGCTATGACGGGGCCCCTGATTTCAGGTCTTCTAATTCATAGGCAGATACCTGTGCACTATCCTAACCATGACCTCAGCAACTTTCATTTATATTTTTACCTGTCAACTTTATTTCTGCCCATATACCCCTAGGTATTCTACAGACAAGGAGGTAAGACTACCACACTCTCATTTAGTGGCCCTATTCATATTGAACACTTTACATCATTTTAATATCCTACCAGCCTTGACGTTCAAACCCAGCCCAAATTTAAAGCAATGTTAACATGAAAGAAAAACATTTTATAACAATTCCTCAGAAGGTGACATAAAAGAAAGACAAAGATATATATTTTAAAGGGTAAAGGAAGAAATAAAAGATAATATTTTAGCTATTAAGTATGTTAGTTTAGAGATTCAGTAGAGTTCAATGATAATAATCACCAAAATAGTAATGTATTACCTGACCACATTTATCAAGATGTTTCTGGAGATATTTTTTTCTAACATCAAAAACTAAAATGCCCAAAATCAGTTCTTTTTAATCCAAGACACTCCACCCCCTTTTCCTAAATTCTTTAAATACTGATAAGTTTCTAGATGTTTTGTTATTTTTTAAAGACAAGCATCAAGATATGATACAAAAATTTAAAGAAAAAAAAAAAAAAACACTTCCAGCCTGGTCAACATGGTAAAACCCCATCTCTATAAAAGATACAAAACTCAGCCAGGTGTGGTTGGCACACACCTATAGCCCCATCTATGCGGGAGGCAGAGGTGGGAGGATAGCTTGAGCCCAGGAGGTCGAGGCTGCAGCGAGCCGAGACAGGGCCACTGCACACTCCAGCCTGGGCAACAGAGTGAGACCCTGTCAAAAAAAAAAAAAGTAAAAAATGTAACTTCTATAGAGATTAAGCTTTTGTTCCTTTTAATGCCCATGCTCAAAACATAAAAATGAGAAGACTGAAAAAAACTCACTCTAAGGAGGTTTTCTTTATCTTTCATTGTGAAAGGAAGTTACTAATAACAAAATTACAGGGGAACGCTCCCATTTTAAACACTGGCACAAATTCAATGAAAAATTTTCCTCTTTACTGCTAACATAGCTTTATTGATTTAATGAACTCAGAAAGGTTATGGTCTCCTGTAGTAAAGTGGGAGGGAGACGGATGAAGCCTAATGCTAAAAATAACAAATGAATAATGTTTTTTTTTAAAAAAAGATGACAAGTACATTCCTGCCACACCCAGCAGTCCTAGAAAAATATTTTCTGCCATTTAGTCATTTAATCGCAGTAGTCATTTGCCTATTACTAGGTTTGTCCTGTAAGATAATTCATGTTTCCTTCTTGGTGTAAGAAGCTAAAAATCTCCCGTTCTATGCTTTCCAAATACTAAAACCCATCTTCACAGAAGAACCAGCTAGTGACATAGACTACACTCAAGTTCAGCAGTAGTTAGAACAACCAGCTAAAGTTGAGAGATTCGGTTTTGTTCTATTTTCCTTTGAGATATAATTCCCATACCCAGAAATTCACTCAGTTTTATAATCAATGTAATTCCCATCAAATCAACCTGAAAAATCCACATTATAAAAACAAGTAAATCTAGGATTCTATTCCATACAAAACAATTCATCACCTGGTTTAGTTAGCAAGCAAAGCATCATCTGATTTACCCAAGTCTTACGGAACAGTAGCGCCTATGAATTAGGAGCACAGATTTGTGTCCAAATCCCAGCTCTGCCACTGACCAGCTGTGTGACATGAGCAAATGCACTTCTTGCCACTCCAGTGGCACAATCTGTTAATGCGTGGTACTTATACAGAAAATGTACTTCTCGTCTGGGCGCAGTGGCTCACTCCTGTAATCCCAGCACTTTGAGAGGCCGAGATGGGAGGATCGCTTGAGCCCAGGAGTTCGAGACCAACCTGGGCAATGTAGAGAGACCTTCTGTCTATTTTTTTGAAAAAATTTAATTCTAAAAAAGAAGAAGAAAAAGAAAAGACATATAATTCTCCTAAGGGTCTATTTACTTGTCCATCAAATGGGTGCTATATCTACATCTTTACCTTGTGGAGTTACTGTGAAATCACATATGATAGTGGCCTAAGGCAGAGGCTCTAATAAAACAGGGAAGGGAAGCATGAGAACAGGGCAGGGCAAAAGGAGGGGTTCTGTTAGCCGGGGGTGAAGGAAGAAGGCCTAGAACACTGGGGAGTGGGGTGGGGGCTGACTCAGAGAAGAACTCTGTTTCCTGCAGTAAAGAGGACAGATCCTTGGACAGACGAGACAGAGGTGCGTCCACACATTCACTAACTCAAGCAAAGCATCAAGGGTTCAGAGGGAAAAAAAAGTCACGGTTCCTCCAGGAGCACGTAGTTTATAGCAGGAACAACCTTACACACGAAGAAATAATGACAAAGCCACAGATGAGAGCAGTGGCACAGACATGGAGAACTGTGGGAGGGGAGTGGGGTTCCCTGATGGAGTGGGCGAGACGGCGATCAAGGACAGCACCCTGGAGGAAGCGACCTCTAAACCCTTCATGACAGTCGAGAAGGGGTGAGCCAGATGAAGAGGGCGGAGGGGAGCAGGGCACATTTGTGCACAGCACGGGAGTCCTCACTGCCTGAGGAAAAACCTGAAGAAAGGAGCAGAAGGGTGAGCTCAGGGAGTTGCAGGTAAAGGTCAAGGTGGGGAGAGGTTATCAGGGACTTTATCTGGCAATCACAGGATCACATGTGCTTTTTATTTTTTTACTTTTATTTTATTTATTTATTTTGAGACATACCACTCTGTTGCTCAGGCTGGAGTGCAATGGTGTGGTCTCAGCTCACGGAAACCTCTGCTTCCTGGGTTCAAGCGATTCTCCTGCCTCAGCCTCCCAAGTAGCTGGGATTACAGGCGTGTGTCATGACACCTGGCTAATTCTTTTTGTATTTTTAGTAGAGATGGGGTTTCGCCACATTGGCCAGGCTGGTCTCGGACTCCTGACCTCAAGTGTCCGCCCACCTCGGTCTCCCAAAGTGCTGGAATTACAGGCATGAGCCACTGCGCCTGACCCGGATGTGCTTTTCAGATGCAACCCAGTCTGGCTGTTGTATGGAAGATGCATTGGATGAAGGGCGAAACTGGAGGCTTCTGCAGTGGTACTGGGAGGAGAGAGTGACAGACAGTCCTACTTCCCCTGACCACCTCTCACCACCTACCTATAACCACATTGCCTTTGCTCCCACTGTGCCTTGGCCTGGAAGCCCCCTCTCCATTCTCCTTCTGGTAAACTCCTCATTTTTTAAGAAGCAACTCAGCATCCCTCCTCCAGGGTCTTCCATGACTGCACGTGAGGCTACATTTCCCGATTCTGTCTTCCACAGCGCTGGAATGCCATGTGCACTGAATCACTGCGTTATGTTGAAATTGTACGCTCAACTCTGTCACCTGCTAGACTGAGAGCACCCTGAGGGCAGAGACAGTGACTTCTTTGAGTCTCCAATCTGTGCACATTTGCCTGACCTAGAGTATGCACTGAACAAATGCTCACCGAACTAAACCAAACATTCTTATTCTCCTGTCAAAAACATTTCCAGGCTGGGCGCGGTGGCTCATGCCTGTAATCCCAACACTTTGGGAGGCCAAGGTAGGCAGATTGCCTGAGGTCAGGAGTTTGAGACCAGCCTGGCCAACATGGCAAAACCCCATCTCTAGTAAAAATACAAAAATTAGCCGGACGTGGTGGCGTACGCCTATAATCCCAGCTACCCAGGAGGCTAAGGCAGGAGAATCGCTGGAACCTGGGAGGCAGAGGCTGCAGTGAGCCGAGATCACACCACTGCACTCCAGCCTGGGCGACAAAAGAGAAACACTCCATCTCAAAAAAAATAGAAAATAAAAACACTTCCAGCCACGCACATTGGCTCATGCCTGTAATCCCAGCACTTTGGGAGTCTGAGACAGGCAGATCACTTGAGGTCAGGAGTTTGAGACCATCATGGCCAACATGGTAAAACCCCACCTCTACTAAAATACAAAAATTAGCAGGACGTAGTGGCACATGCCTGTAATCGCAGCTGCCCGGGAGGCTGAGGGACGAGAATCACTTGAACCCAGGAGGCAGAGGTTGCAGTGAGCCAAGACCATGCCACTGCACTCCAGCCTGGGCAACACAGCAAGACTCTGCCTTAAAAAATAAAAAAATAAAAAGTAACACTTTCACCATCTCCCTGTTGCCTACTGAATAAAGTTCACATCTTCACGCACCACCTCCACGATCTGGCTTTATCTCCCTCAAATCCCCTCACAAATATGCTACTCTCCAGTGGTTTGTTCTTCAAACTGCTTCCCCCTGCACACATCTAGAAATACACCATAGTATCCTCGTATTTTCCTCAAAGCTTTGTTCTCAGTGTTCTCACCAGTTTCCAGTTGTCTAAATGCAATCCATCCTCTTTACGATTTTAAAACTGTATTTAAGTAAATATTTAAACTGAAGCCCACGTTTCACAAAACCCAGAGCAGTCTCAACCCTATCAGCAAGTGCTTCCTCCTTCCCCAAGTACCCCCTGGTAGTCCAATCACCTCCTCCCTCTCCAGCCTAATTAACCACAGAAGCAGGCCTGGCTCCCCTGGAAATCGCACATAATGAGACAGGATGGGGGACGCCATCTGGGAGAATGCCAAGACTGCCTAAGGGTGGTGAGGTTTTGTCCTTGTTTACTTGTTTGAAATAATAAGTGGAAAGGAAAATAAAGTACTAACTGGACTTAATTTACAACTCTTCCTCCCTGGGAACTTCAAAGGCGATCTGGCGTGTGGATGGCGGTGTGATCTGGTCCACATTGGACACGCTCAAATGAAAGCTGCATCATCCTACCCCAGAAATACCCAAGAGGCCCAGGACACGGCCAGAGCATGTGACCACTGACAGTAGGCAGTTCAGTCAGTACGTTAACTGTGATAGGCCTTTTTATTTCAAAAAGGATCTTCTCCACCCACGTACTTCAAAGAAAACCTGTTCCAGAGAATTTCTCTTGCATGATGTCATCTACATTGTACATTCTATTTTTAGGCTAGAAATGACTACATCTGAGGTTCTCAGGGAAAATCGCTAGGGAGGAAGCTACATAAATAAATGTATATTTATTGAGGTTTTAAAATGCTAAGTGGATAAAGCACTGCTCTTTTACAGACATTTTTAAAAGGAAGTTTAGAGAAAGCTAAACGCTTAGGGAATATTTTGGAGACCCTGTCCTGATTGGTCTTGATCTGTAAATACCTTTGCCTTTGTAGCTTCACATTACATGTTTTTGTCAAATATCTCATAAAAGCAATTTTAAGCAAGTAGTTGTTCCTGCTTAAGGTTTCCCAGTCTTTGTGTCTGAAGGTAAAAAGTAAGCAGCTCTTGGCCAGGCACGGTGGTTTCACGCCTGTAATCCCACCACCTTGGGAGGCCGAGGCGGGCAGATCACCTGAGGTCAGGAGTTCAAGAACAGCCTGGTCAACATGGTGAAACCCCATCTCTACTAAAAATACAAAAATTAGCTGGGCGTGGTGGTGGGTGCCTGTAATCCCAGCTACTCAGGAGGTTGAGGCAGGAGAATCGCTTGAACCCAGCAGGCGGAGGTTGCAGTGAGCCGAGACTGCACCACTACACTCCAGCCTGGATGACAGAGTGAGACTCTGTCAAAAAAAAAAAAGAAAAAAAAAAAAAAGAGCAAACAGCTGTCTTTACATCCTGCTGACAAAGGACACAAGGACAATGGGCACAGCAAACATAACTCAGGCTACACGCTGCAAAGCCCTTCAGGAACATGTGACTAAATCATAACCTCAAAGAGTGCAATACAGTGAGAATACTTTCAGGTAGAATTTCTTTTTCTTTTTTTTCCTTTTTCAGAAATAGTGTCTTGCTTGTTGCCCCACCTCATCTTGAGCTCCTGGCCTCAAGTGAACCTCCAGCCTCAGCCTCCCAAAGTACTGGGATTACAGGCATGAGTCACCGCGCCTGGCCAAGAATTTCTAAGATCAATCCTGATTGTCTGTTACCAGAAACTCACAAGAATAACGTGAGAAGGGGAGTGCATGTACGGCAGGGGTTGGGAGAAGGCTGTAGGGGAGAAAGGGGTGTGGGGAGGACATAGGAAGGGGTTAGGGCCTGGGCTATGGGTAGGCGAGAACCAAAAATTAGTAGTATTAGAATAGTGCACTTAAAATAACTAAACTGATGATTCTGTCAAAGAATGCATAATGGGCCACAGGTGATAATTACCCTCATTCTTTAAAACAGCTTCTCCTCAGGCCACCTGACCATCCAGACCCCTGGATTTATGTAAGGGTTTATGTTAAAGTAACCTCCCCTCTTAATCAGAGAATAGCACCAACTATGATGTCATCAATTAAACATTTACAAACTATGGACAAGGGAATACAATTACAGTTAATGAAAATTTAAATTAAAAAAAAAATGTTTGCTTAGACTCCCTGTGGCCACAAAGAAACCCCCACCCACCACCACCACACACACAACAGGCCAGGAGCCTCTCAGTGTTGTCAAATGTCCCTTTTCTCTCCCTAGCCCTAAACATCTGACCTACGCAAAGACCTGAAAACTCCAAGCTGGGCATCCCTTCGACAGGACTACATACGGTCAGGATGAGATTTTTGACTGGGGTGCTCTGAACACTCTGAGACACTCGAATCCACAAGTCTCATCTCAGGGTAAACAGGCTGTGGCTGCTGGATCCTGGAAAATCAGCACCATGGGTAAGACATGGTACAAAGAAAACTCTGGGATAACCGTGTCTCCTTCAGGCTCTTTGATCTGTCCCATCACCTCCACATGGCCTCCCACCCTGCGGCACAGCTGCACTGCCTGGGGAGCTGAACGCCCCCTAGCTGTGAGCAGGGTGAGGCCCCTTAAGAGGGGCAGGCAGGGCCTGAGAGGATGCAAGCTGGGCTCATGGGGGCAGCTCTCCCTCAGCAATGTCAGCAGCTGTGTTCTTGTTGGATCCCAAAGTCTTCCACCTCCTGCATTCTTCTTGGCAGTTTTGGCTTCCTCCTTAAAACTATTTTGTACTTTGGAGTTTAAATGGCATATCCTGGTTGACCAACAGTTCCACTCAGGGGCGTAAGTTACTGTCTTTAAGATTCTACAAAATTGAGGCTGAGCGTGGTGGCTCACGTCTGTAATCCCAGCACTTTGGGAGGCTGAGGCAGGTGGATCCCCTAAGGTCAGGAGTTCGAGACCAGCCTGACCAACATGGTGAAACCCCGTCTCTACTAAAACTACAAAATTGGGCTAGGCGTGGTGGCGGGTGCCTGTAATCCCAGCTACTCGGGAGGCTGAGGCATGGGAATCGCTTGAACCCAGGAGACGGAGGTTGTGGTGAGCCGAGATCATATACCATTACAATCCAGCCTGGGCAACAAGAGCAAAACTCTGTCTCAAAAAAAAAAAAAAAAAAAAAAGGAAAGAAAAAGAAAAAAAAAGATTCTATAGAATTACAGAAAATGATACACCCTGTTATACATTTTCCATGTAAACTGTTGAACTTGTGTCACTTGGGATCAAGCCCTTGTATCTACGCAGCCAGCACAGTGCCACTCCACTGCTTGACACCTTTTGCCCCACTCTGTCCTCCAAACTGCTGCCTGATTAATCATCATGCTTTGTCCTCAGCTTAAAAACTTGTATTCCCCCCTTGAATGCAGAGTATAAAATAAACCTTACCATCTGAACCTTGCCTACAGGACCACTATGGGCTGAATGTGTCCCTCCAAAAACAATACATACGTTGAAATCTTAATGCTTTAGGTGATGGTATTAGGAAGTGGGGCCTTTTTAAAAGGGGCAGTGATTAGGTCATTGTTTGGAGTGCGATTTATGGGTGTAGTGTGAATGTTATCATAGTTAGTGTGTGAGTGCAGATGTCTGACAAAACGCCCAGAATGTCCAAATCTGTTTAGACCAACTGTGTGGGGATATTCCAATTTGGGATGGCATCACATGCTAGGGCGCACCAACCTTCAAGATAACCAGACACAGACGGATCCCTGTACAGGGACTATAAAAGGAGAAGCCCTCAGGCAGCTCGACCTGCTCTGCTGAGACACAGACTCATGAGGATGAGACGCTGCCACTCAGAAAGGGACCCGGAGTCAGGCTTGCCATCTCCTCGACTGAACGCTTCAGCCTCAACGTTCCAGCCTTGACGCCAGAGGAAGCTATTCCCAGATGGCTGAGGACTTCTGTGACCAATCCTGTGCCTATTCATGTAAGATCCCCAACCTGTTCCTAACAGGTGAAAAACGAGAGTTGTGTGTAGCGAGAATGGGGATAAAATACCTATATTTGTTAAGAATTGTCTGCGTGCCAATAAACCGTGTGATTCAAGCATTAAGTTACAGCGTCTTTCATCCTTTGCCGCTTAATCCACTGCGCAGGACAGTCATAACGGCAGAGCCCTCATAAACAGGATGAGTGGCCTTATAAAAGGCGGCCCGGAAAGACCCCTTGCCCCTCATGTCATGCTACAATACGGTAAGAAGATGCTAGAATACGGGAAGAAGATGCTTCTAGAAACCAGAAAGCAGGGCCTCACCAGATACTGAATCTGCCGGCGTCTTGATCTTGGACTTCTCAGCCTTCAGAACTCTGAGAAATAAATTGCTCTTGTTTATAAACCACCCAGTTTAAAGTATTTTCTTCCAGACTAAGACACAGACTGAAAAAGCTGCATTGCCTGTCCAACCTAACCGCCAACTCTCATCACTTCCCAAACCTTTAACTCCAGGGTGCTCCAGAGCCCCAGGCCACCACTCAGTCACTTCCAGTTGTCTCTCCATGCTTGCCCAACCCCCTCCCAGCCTGGAAATCCTTCACATCTCTCAACAACTTTTTTTTTTTTTTTTGAGGCGGAGTCTCTGTCGCCCAGGCTGGAGTGCAGTGGCACGATCTCAGCTCACTGCAAGCTCCACCTCCTGGGTTCACACCATTCTCCTGCCTCAGCCTCCTGAATAGCTGGGACTACAGGCGCCTGCCACCACACCTGGCTAATTTTTTTTTTGTATTTTTAGTAGAGATGGAGTTTCACTGTGTTAGCCAAGATGGTCTCGATCTCCTGACCTCGTGATCCGCCCACCTCGGCCTCCCAAAGTGCTGGGATTACAGGCGTGAGCCACCACGCCTGGCCTCTTAACAACTTTTTAACACCATATTCTTCCAGGAAGTCTTCATTTCCTCAAGATCACAATACAACCTCAACCCTCTCATCTCCCACCATATTTGATGACTATACCAGCTGTCACCTAACTTAGATCATTTTAGAAGGTCCTTTAGTTTCATGTTCACAAGGTTTGCTCTCTAACTAAATTATAACTTCTTAGAAACGGGGTCCCTATTTTATAATTATTTTTATTTCTTTAAGCTAGATGCATCTATTAGGTACACCAGTATTTGCAGATGGGAAAATAAGCAAGAGAAAAAGAACTGAGATGGGAGAAAGGCAACATGAGATATGAGAAAAGGAGAAGCAAAGGTAGATAGAGTCAGAAGATTAATCAGGGGCAGAGGTCAGAATTATTTGGTTATTTTGCTATTGCCAATTGATACTTTATTCCAAATTCTCGGTGTATCAATGAATGCATGCCTTTAATCCGTTTCCTATTTTTAGCCAGAAATTTTTTCCTACTCATGCTTAATTCTTTTCTATTTTTTTAGACAGAGTCTCACTCTGTTCCCTAGGCTAGAGTGCAATGCACAGTCTCAGCTCAATGCAACCTCTCCCTCCCAGGTTCAAGCGATTCTCCTGCCTCAGCTTCCAGAGTAGCTGGAATTACAGGTGCCCGTCACCAAGCCTAGATAATTTTTGTATTTTTAGTAGAGATGGGGTTTTGTCATGTTGGTCATGCTGGTCTCAAACTCCTGACCTCAGGTGATCTGCCCACCTCGGCCTCCCAAAGTGCTGGGATTACAGGTGTCAGTCACTGCGCCCAGCTGGGATTATAGGTGTCTGCCACCACGTCCAGAATTCAGGCTGAATTCTTCATATATACACAGATGAAAAAATTTCCAAACAAGGTTAAACATTCAGACATAAACAGAGGTATGATTTAATTTGCAATTTAAATAAAACACCATATGTAAAATTCCTTTCTAATAAGTCACCATATGTAAATTGTTGTGTTACCATGAAATTTTTTTTCTAAAGAATCTGGTTTCTCTGTAATAACAAGTAACTAAAGGAAGAAAAATGCAAGAACCTGCTCATTATCTATCTTCATCCCATTCCTCATTCAAGTTCCCAGGTCATTTGACAACTGGTTTTGGAGGGCGCTGTAGTGGATTCTATAGCGACTCACCCAGATCCCCACTTCAAGACAGAAGGATTCCTTTCCTTCTCCCAGCTAACACACAGATCCCCTCGTGGTAACTGACCTCTACTGAAGAGAGCTGCCTTGCCCTGCTGGCCTGAGGGGACAAAGGCCGGCCACCTTGCCTCCATACAGAACTCTGAAGGGCCCTCCCAGCTCCACAGCTCGCTGTGGGACAAGCTGCATCACAATGCAACTTGTCCCTCCCAGATCTTGCTCCCTCACTCTAGGCTGGCATTGTCCCTGAGGGCATTCCCAGTAAAACTTGTCACGTCTAAATCTCTATCAAAGTCTGTCTCCTAGGAAACCTGACTTAAGATAAGGATGCTCGAAATTCCACTAACACTTGTCTAAGTGTTGAGGTTGTCTGAGCAAATGGAAATAAAAATGTTCAAACTGCTTCCCCTTCTCTAAAATGCAAATACCATAGGAACCAGCCATTTATTACATGAATATGGAACCAGAGCAGAGAAAAGAAAGCATTTCGTTAGCTGCTTCTCTGTTATAAACAGAAAAATTACTGTTTTCTTGCAATCCACAGACACAGAAACAGCTGTTATACCATATCACGTTTTCCAAAGCTATTGTATTAGACTCTTGCCTGTCTAATCTTCTAGTGGTTTTATTCTATGGATTTTGTTCAGAAAATGACAATATATGAGTGAATCATCAAGGCCAGAAGGCACTATTCAAATTAGGAATTAAGTTTGGGTCACAAAGTATTTCAGGATATACATAGAGCCGCCAAAGGTTGTAAAGCATATCGTACCACCCATGTCACAAAACAGCAAACATTAGGTACCTAAAATGAAAAGCCACAGAAACTACTTCCCCCAGGGTGTAAGAAATACCACCAAGATGTGAGCCAAGAAATACCACCAAGATGAGAGCCTGCGTTCAGTCACTGCACAAGTGACGTGAGCAACAGAAGAAAACTCAGGAGCAGACAAACAGTACCTGGTTCTCTATGGCTTTCCTGTTCTTTGGGTCGCTCACAATGGACAGCTGCAGCTCTGCCATCTTCTTCATCTTGCTGTCCATGTCTATCTTCTGAAGCAGGTTTTTGGTCTGGTTCTTCAGTAGCCGCAGTGTGTCCTCTTTCCCATGCTTCTTTGCAAAAAGGGATGCACAAGCAGAGTGTACGGCGGTGACCCAGTTTTCTAGATCTGTCTGGCTGGTGGCCTACACACAGGGAGGGAGAAAGCCTGTTTCAAATTATTTTACCACTAAAGTGCTCTCCAAAATGGCAGGCTGGGCTTAGACGTGCAAAATCCAAGAAGTACTTGCACTGCATACAAGTTGCTTAATTTCAAAAACACATTCAACCATTCAACTCAGGTTCAGAGGGACTCAGAGAACATTAGGAGCAGAGGAGAAAGCATCATGGAGCTCTGAATACGACAGGAACTAAAACCAGAAACAAGCGCTAGCCAACCACACAGCAGTGATGAACGGGTGGGCACGCTCATGACCCACATTCACATGCACTCTCTAAAAGGGATGCTTGGACTGGTGGCTCATGCCTGTAATCCCAGCACCCTGGGAGGGAGGCCAAGGTGGAGTGGATCACCTGAGTCAGGGTGGTACAGAGACCAGCCTGGCCAACAAGGTGGCTCATCTACTAAAATAAGTAGCTGGGTGTGGTGGCTGTGCCTGTAATTAGCTACTTGGGAGGCGAGACATATGAAATCACTTTGGGCTGGGAGGCGGGGTTTGGTGAGCCCGTCATACTGCATCAGCCTGGGTGTGATGAAGCGAGACTCTGTCAAAATAAACAAATAAATAAAATGAAGAATTAGCGGGTGTGGTGGTGCATGCCCACAGAATACAGTGAAACTACTCGGGAGAGCAGAGACAGGAGAATCACTTGAGCCAGGAGGTGGAGACTGCAGTGAGCTGAAGTTGTACTCCAGACTAGGCAGGGCAGGAGACTCCGTCTCAAAACAAATAAATAAAATAAATAAATAAATAAATGGATGCTTGTCTTCAGAATTTTAACAAGAATGAGTAAACAGGACTAGAATATGAAATTTTGAAAACTGGATGCTCAGGAAATTACATCTCTGACTGAGTAGCAGTGGTCAAGCCTGTAATCCCAGCACTTTGGGAGGCCGAGGCGAAAGGAGGATCGAGGTCAGGAGAGATGAGACCATCCTGTAGCTAACATGGTGAGCAAAATCTCTAAAATACAAAAACAGCGAGACGAGGTGGTGAGCCTGTAGTCCCAGCTGGGGAGGCTGAGGCAGGAGGATGGCGCATAAACCTGGGAGCAGAGCTTGCAGTGAGGCTGAGATCTGGCCACTGCCTCCAGCCTGGGCGACAGAGCGAGAGACTCCATCTCAAAAAAAAAAAAAAAAAAAAAAATTACATCTACAGGATAGCCTCGATACAAAAAAAAAAAGGTAATACCTCACTGCATTGCTGGGAAACAGAAATGTTATATTGTCTTTTGAATATGAGGACATAGCAGTGACTCTAACACAAAGGAATATATGCTATTTTATAAGAGAAAAAATATTTTTTGTTTTGACTGGGCACAGTGGCTCATGCCTGTAATCCCAGGACTTTTGAGCCCAGGAGTTAAAACCAGCCTGGGGAATACAGTAAGTCCCCAAGTCAATTAAAAAATAATAATAAGGACAGATGTGGTGTCCTGTCCCCAACACACGACCAAGGTGAGCAGGTCACTTGGTCCAGAGTTGAGCATTTTGGCGGCTGTGGTGAGAGCACCTGATCTCCATAAAAAAATAAAATAAAAAAAAAATTAGCCAGGCATGGTCATGACACCTAATCCAGCTACTTGGGAAACTGAGGCAGGAATTCAAGAATCGCTTGAACCTGGGAGGCGGAGGTTGCAGTGAGCTGAGATCACACCACTGTACTCCAGCCTGGGCAACAGACCAAGACTCCATCTCAAATAATAATAATACATTTTTTAAAAGAAAAATACTTTAAAAACAATAAGCAAAGTTTGAATAAAGCACAGTGGGCAAATGGGTATTATTCTAAGCAGGCTGAAAAGTACTTTCATTTCTCTTGATGTCCAGAAATAACCACACACATTCGAGTCACAGGGTCAAACCTCAAGTGGCCTCTGGGATCACAAAACAGAACACCTGGGAAAACTTTATTGTTGTTGTTGCTGCTAAGACAGGGTCTCTGTCGCCTGGGCTGGAGTGCAGTGGCACAATCATAGCTCCCTGCAACCTTGACCTCCTGGGCTCGAATGATCCTCAAGCCTCAGCCTCCCAAGTAGCTGGGACCAGAGGTACACACCACCATGCCTGGCTAATTTTTTTATTTTTCTTTCATAGAGATGGGGTCTCACTGTGTTGACCAAGCTGATTTCGAACTCCTGTCCTCAAGCCCTCCCCCTGCCTCAGCCTCCAAAGTGCTGGGATCACAGGCAGGAAAACTCTGAAAACTAAGGATGTTTTACCTGAATCACAAAATAAAACATTCATTTCACACTTACCCCTAAGAAGTCCATGCAGATTTAACCTAAGGTTTTGTTATTGTTGTTGTTTGTTTTTTTGCCTTCCCTACAATTCA
Source organism: Papio anubis (assembly GCF_008728515.1). Classification (NCBI taxonomy): domain Eukaryota; kingdom Metazoa; phylum Chordata; class Mammalia; order Primates; family Cercopithecidae; genus Papio; species Papio anubis. The sequence continues at coordinate 1,892 of NW_022161270.1, read as the reverse complement.
GACTAACATAAATTCATTACTTTGCTTTAAAGCGTCATAGAAGTTTTTAAGCAACCTTTCTGTTAAGAAAAGGAAAATCAAATCTCAGGCCCTGGCTCTAGTAAGCTAAGTCAAGTTGGAACAGCAATACAACTAAAGGCCCAGGGAGCTTACCTAGTGCTGGTCCCAGCAGGGAGCACTTCAGAGCATTCTAGACTCCCAAAGTCAGCCTAGAGAACACTGTTACACTGCAGGGCTTCTGAGGGCACCCAGGACCATCTTTATGAGAGATTCTAAACCCAGGCTTTACGAGATTTTCCATGAAACTTCCAGTCAGATGTAACCTACAGCCAACACTGTGTGTATGTCAAGTGCTGGGTTTAGACGGGGGGCATTTAAGAAGTAGACTTCACTTCCCAGCTCTCACTCTCACCTCTTCTGAGTTAATATTAATCACCAAGTTAGAATTTATTCAGCATTTAACACACACACATGATGTTATTTACTCTTAAGGTATTCGTGTAAGCCACTGGTTGAAGGGCCCAAAGCTCAGAGAAGTCTGGTATGGGCACCAAGATCACTTACAAACTCAATGCTAACAAAGGTGCCAGGATTCAAACCCAAGCCTGATCCCCAATACCGATGGCTCAGGACCACCATGTTCCCCAACATCTCATTGGCTAGAAAGTCACTGAAAATTCTAACAGTAGATAACCTGAATCTTAAGATCCTAAGACCACTTCCACAGCGAACTGAGACCTCACAGCATTTGTCTATGAGAGTTTTCCCGAAAACCTCTGACATCCACTGAGATTCGTGGGAAGAGCCCAAGCCCCTCCCATCAATATTCTCCAAGCTTCATTTTAAAAGCCCCAAATCTGGGAATCTTCACTATTGCACTCACTAGATCGCAAGCTACTCCAGAACAGGGATCATGATTTTTTTTCCCTTTGTGTGCCAAAGAGCATCTCATGGGCCACAGCCTGGGACTTCAGAGGCACCTGAAAAGTGCCCTCTGGATGAATGACTGGATTGCTGATGGCCCAAGGCCCTTGGCAGTCAGGGGAGGCCAACATCTGTTGCTTAAGGCCAAATCCAAAACCTGACTAAGCATGTATTCAATTTCATTTCCAAGTTTTGCCTTTTCTGTTCCTTCTTATTCTAGCAGTACATAAACTATTACCTCCACTTACAAAGTGCCGGCAGTACCTGGAAAAGGTAGACGTCCCCAAAGGAGTTGCTGAGGCAGAACACGTTTTCTTTCTTGGGATGTTCTGGAACAGACTGCACTATGCTGTCTTCTGCAAACAGAGCACACCGAGGGGCACTGCTCTGATCCGTGGAATTCTTCCCATAGGTCTCATAAAACAGCAGCGTGCATCCTGTGAAACACATAAGCAAAATCACATCCCGGTCATCTCTGGAGATGTAGGAAAGGACTGGGAAGGAAAGTGATACACTTTTAAAAACAGTATGGTGATTCCTCAAGGATCTAGAACTAGATGTACCATATGACCCAGCCATCCCATTACTGGGGATATACCCAAAGGATTATAAATCATGCTGCTATAAAGACACATGCACAGGTATGTTTATTGCGGCACTATTCACAATAGCAAAGACTTGGAATCAACCCAAATGTCCATCAGTGACAGACTGGATTAAGAAAATGTGGCACATATACACCATGGAATACTATGCACCCATAAAAAAGGATGAGTTTGTGTCCTTTGTAGGGACATGGATGCAGCTGGAAACCATCATTCTTAGCAAACTATCACAAGAACAGAAAACCAAACACCGTATGTTCTCACTCATAGGTGGGAACTGAACAATGAGATCACTTGGACTCGGGAAGGGGAACACGAGCCCCTTTTAAACGACACCAATGTGCTCAAACCAGCAGTGATCTA